>NW_017097036.1:0-242 GCF_001412225.1 Nicrophorus vespilloides
GTTTGGAAGTTCTCTTGCTTCTCTTCCATTAGGTCATGTTAATGCTGGCCTCCACTGCCACTATCCTCGTAGGCCCTCTGCAGCCTTCGCTCGTCTTCTTCTTTGCTTAGTAGCACCTCTGATATGTACGCCGCTACAATATTTCAGTTGTCCACATTCTTCGGCATTTCACTCAATGTTGTGTCTGCCGCATAAAAACTAATTTTACCATTAATTTAGTATTCCATACCTTGTTACTACGA
>NW_017097036.1:249-877 GCF_001412225.1 Nicrophorus vespilloides
ATAGTGACCTTTCTCACCCTCACGGTTACCATCCAATAACACTCCTCCCCGTCAAAGTCCAATATCCTTTGACTTCCAGACCTCGAACGCGGCCACTCGAGCGCTTTGTTCATTGACGTGTCCAACGCGTTCGAATGTTGTCTGGCATCGGGGTCTCCTTTATAAACTTTTTCTTTTAAATCTTCCACCTTACCTCATCAGCATCATCAAAAACCTCCTTTATAATCGTTCCCTTAATGTTAAGATCCGCTACTCCTTCTCCAGATTCTTTTCCCCGCTTCATAAATCGCGTTTCAAAATAAACCCATCTAAAACAAAACTCCTTATTCTCTACCATCGCATATCCACTTCGTCTCCCCATGTTACGTTAAATATAGGTGTAGTCCGAGTTGAATATGTTAAACTCTGTGGAATTTGTCTGTTGTTCTGCAGGGAGTTCACCTCCCATGGCTTAATTGAAGTGAACATGGCATATGGATTTGTAAATGGATGTTTGGCAAGTTTCGGAGTAACGGAACGGAAATGACGGGACCTGGATTTGAGTTGTTTGGAATGGGAATTAAGGTTGAGTTCAGGACAAAAAGGATTCCAAGGTATTTAACAAGTGGTGATGGGAAAATGGATGATT
>NW_017097036.1:902-1603 GCF_001412225.1 Nicrophorus vespilloides
TATCGATTAACTAAAAAATCCATTAGAAACTTATATATATATACATATATGGCATATGGATTTGTAAATGGATGTTTGGCAAGTTTCGGAGTAACGGAACGGAAATGACGGGACCTGGATTTGAGTTGTTTGATTCTCTATTTCCTTTTTATTAACAGTTTTCATAAGAAATATTTCTTTTTTTATATTTTTATGTTAATTTCAGTCTTTACTAAAGTAGTTACTAATATTTAAAATTTGAATTGTTAGTTGAAAAATTATTTCATAAATTGTATTTACATTCAATTCCATAAAGTAATGTTGATCTTGGATTTTTCAATAAATTACCAATTTATAGTTTTTGAATTTTTAATAAAATTTTAGCAATATTGAATATTTACAGAACTTTTTGTGAAATTTATTAAAGTTTCTGCTATTTTTTTTATTGAGATTGAAAAAGTAATCAATTTAATTTCTTTTAAATAAAATAAAATATAAAAATTTCATTTTATACTAACTTTTTCCAAATATAATTTTTCTAAATTTGGGGCAAAAAAACGTATAAAATATACAGACATTACAAATATACAGACACATAATTACTTTTCAAAACAATAGGTTTGAACAATATTAATATATTTATTCAGAGTATATGTATGTAAAATCTGGAACAATGAACTAAAAAAGTAGCATTAGATATTCATGCACTTAATCGCAAACGC
>NW_017097037.1:0-34994 GCF_001412225.1 Nicrophorus vespilloides
TAAAAAAGTTTATTAGTTTTCGAGTTATTATCGAAAAACTGAAAACATCAATTTTGTGCAAATTCAATTCACTTTTTTTCCAATTTCTACAGCTCATAGCAAGCGACTCGGCAGCAGTACGAAGATGCCAATAGGCTCGTTGGAAAGGTGAGACATTCAGCTTTCATACGAGTGGTCGATGATGTAATTATCTTAAGGGGTTGTCGAGAAATTCACGTCGTTTCTCTGTTTTTTCAATATCTACAGTTCAAAGCAGGTGACACACGAAGATGTAGGCTGCAACCACACATACCGACTATTTCCTGATAATTCCGGCAGATGTCGTTGCTCGCCGTAATTGAAATGCATATAACTCGAAAGCGAATTGGTATTTAAATGATTAGACTAAAGTAATAATATTACATGTGTGCAAGCTCTATTTTGACAATTTTTTTTATTTAAATTAGAACGATTTTAAAGACGTGGATCGCCTACAACCTTTGAGATATTGCTAGCAGATGGCGCCAGCTGTCAGAACGATTGGGAGAAAATATAATTTACGCCTAAAGGGCAGGCAACCAAATATACACGTACACTTTGTAGAACAAATAAGAAAACAACGACTTAGATAATGGCCTGTATTTGAGTAAACTTGAGCTCCCAGAAGAATGTTATAAATGGATGTTGATCTTGATTAAACGGATTAAAATGAGGGCAAATGTTAATTTGTAGCTGCAATGGTATCCCCATAATTGATTAACAAACTTTGGTATTTTACAAATTAGTTGGGGGAAAATAGCGTCTTCGAAAATGGTCTGTATTTTCGTATACATTCACTCTCAAAAGAGTGTAAGGACTTAATGTTGATCTTGATTATAGAGAGATTGAAATGAGTGTAAATACATGTCTGTAGCTAACATAGTTTCGTCACAATTGATTATCAAACTTTGGTATTAGATAGCCTTCGAAAATGGCCTGCATTTTCGTAAGCACTTGCTCCTTAAAGTATATTGAAGATGAAAACGATCGTTGGGAGACGAACCTGAGAGTTGGAAATCATTCAACGGATAACTGCTAAATGCGTGCCCGAATATACCAACAAAACTTGTTGCAAATTGCTTAAGTTCTCTCTCTCTCTTTACACTTCTGAAATATAATGTAAAATATTTAATGTTAATGTTTGTATATTTATTACATAACAACGTACATCCGTGATCATGACAATTCACACATAATTCTAATGTTTATTATTTGCTCATTTTTAGGTCTTCGGGAGAAACGTAAAATTCGAATTCGTAAAATATTGAAACGAATAATTGGCACTAAAATATAACTTTTCAACTATGATAAATGTATTATAATGTATCACTATGAGTGTGTGTGTGTGTATATATAAATTTATACAAGTTAAAACATACAAAATAATTAATAATAATAATATTAAATATGACTAAAAAATATGACACGTAAAATAATAATAATAAGAAAAAATGAAGAAAAAGAGATTTTTGTTCGTAACAAATAATATAGGATAATTATTTAAGTGTATAAACGACATACCATGCAAAACGTAGTTCCGTAGTAAAAGAAATAAAATAATATACGTGGAGAATATACAGCAATTGATATGAATCAATTCACGTTCGTCCGTTCGAGTCGGAAATCGTAATTGTAATCCCTCATCAATTCGGACATTTTCCTCGATTTTACAATAGGGAGTTGAATCTGGAAAACGAATATACAAATACTATAAAACTGGGAAATATGATGATGAAGATGATTACCTTGTCGGCACTGCCGTTGCCGAATTTTGGATTGAGCGCAAAGGGAACGCCCTCGAGGCCGGCATAATTGGACGTCGAGCCAATCGTATTGTGAGCAGCTGGATGGTTCTGGACGTGGAGGGGAGGACTGAGCGGATATTGGCTGGGCGGCAACGGGGCGGGTCTCGAGGGTGTCTGGATCGGATTGAGGATCTCGTAATCGCCGTCGCCGTCGCTCAAATCCGGGTACATCGAAGTGCCTTTGGGTGGTAGAGGAGGTGGAGGCGCAGCACCACCTCGCTTCTGGTGACCGATCACGCCGTTCGACTGACTGGGAGAGGGGTTCGACGTCTGGATGTTGCCCATTTTGTAGCAGATCAGTAAACCGTTCAAATCTCTGAAATTGCGATTGCGAACTTAGTAGAAAATCTGAAATCTGAGTGGAAGAGCTTCTTACCCTGCTTGCACGAATCCGTCAGGTGCCTTCTTCAGTCTACTGCACACGATAATATCGGTGATGGCAAGTTGAGTGTTATACTTGGGCACCAACTTGTAGCAGAGCTGCTTCTTGCGCCAGGCCTTCTGCTCACTGTCCGCTGTCCTATTGAGCAAACTGTAGCCTTCCGATGGAACAGACTTTTCATTCAAAATACTCAGCTCCTTTAATACGAAGTCGGGTAATCCTAAAGAAAAAGTCATTGAAAGTCATCAGTCAAGCATAAGAAGAAAGGTTGTTGTTGTTGTGTACCTTCTGTTTTTGATATGCAGAGGTATCGGATGGACTTTTTCTTTAGGAAAGAACTTCCCTCTCGCCAGAGATCAGCATCCTGGTCCTGGTCGTGGGTCTTGCTGATGGCGTAAAATCCGGGTGGACACCTCTCCAAATTCTCGATTATCTAAGAGGAACGACCGACAGAACATGAAACAAACGAACTCGGTATATTATTAGTACTACTACTACTACGTATCATTTGCATGCAGACACAGACTGATATCCACTTGCTAATAATAATCTGACAGCTGAACGACAGAGAGAGAGAAAGGAAATAAACAAAAAGGACTGTTTTTTTAGGTTATTAAATAAACTGCTTCTTCTTCTTCATCATCTGCAGTTCTTTTGTTTTCGCTATGACAAGTACTTGATCTCGTATTATGAATGATTAATATGATCTTACCTGAAGCGAAGTGATTGGTCTGTCGTCCGGCAGCGTCTTTGATAACGAATCGAAGAGGAAAATGTTATTACTCTTCCTTTTGGACATCCTGTTCGCAGTTGGCAGTGATTGGTCGTCGTCGTCCTCGTCGTACTCCTGCAAGAGCAAAATAAAAAGAAGTAAACAACATCAATGGGTGGAATGCAATGTAATAATAATGGGGGGAAGAGCGAACGAAAGCAAACGAAAGGTCATTGGATATTATTCATTCATTCTCATCTCCGCCCAAATTTACTACCTGCCTTCCATGACGAGTGAACGAGCGAAATAGTGAGTGAATGAATAATAGGAAATAATGAAAAGTGTAAAATATTACGCAATCTTATTATCCGGAGAATCTCATCATCATCATCATGCCATGGCAACGCGAGAAGAAAAACAAACGCTAGCGAAATCCATCACCTACCTAACTAACTAACTACCTTCACTCGCGTCGCTCGTTAGGGTCAAGTTTAATGACCCTTCCTTCGTTCTCCTCCACCAACGCTCGCGCGAGTCAGACGGAGCGAAATTGAAATATTACAAGAACATGATGATTCAATTATAATTAATTGATGAGATGAGTCGAGAAGGGAGGAGGGGGTATCGCCGTTCTGTGCACGTAATTTGTATTTTTTCTGCGGTGCATCAACAACAACAAACACCAAAACAAAAACGCTCGCGGCTCACTCGAAATCGATCAATTTTCATCACTCGTCTGTAAAACAAAACAGGAAAATGAAAGTTACGCAAATAGATCCTGACATGAAAAACATTCATAGATAAAACGAAACGAAACGCACACAAAATAAATTGGAAGCGCGCCTACTCGACACGAAATACACACGCTTTTGTCAAGAATGTAACAACAATAATAATAGTAGTAGTAGTAATAGTAAAAGTTAAACTATCACGATAGTTAGAGCTATTAGATCAGATCTATTAATATAACGCGAAAGCTAAACGCAATAAAGTAACAAATATTTAAATTTTCTGTATTTTGTATATTGGGTTGCCTATATAAAAGATTACAACGGAAATGGTTATTGTAAGGAAAATTGGATATTTAAATAATGAATAAACATATCTTGCATTTCAATATATAATTGCTTTTAAACACACAATTATTCAATGAAAAATTGTATAGAAAATTGCAATTTGCAAAGCAAATAGAGTAATTAATTTGTTCTTGATGAAACTTACACTACAAATTCACTCACATGATCGCAAACTGACACTCACAGCCTTGTTGATGATCAAAATGCATTCTCCTCATACATCGCCACCACCACTTTCCTAACTGCATTTTAAATACATCCTACTACTACTGCTGCTGCTGTTTTTGTTCTCTTTTCTTCTTGCTTACTTGATTATGAACAGCAATTACATAGAACCATTAACATTGGTCAGACGATGAAATCGAATCCCCCCCCAAATAATGGAATGCATTTGCATAATCAATGTGGAATCATCGTTTCCTGTCTGCAACAAGAACATATGTTTAGATAGGATAGATAATTAAGGAATGTTTGAATGTACGATGTGTAATAGTAATCAATTCTTTAGCATCTTTTGCTATACATTTTCTCTTTTTCCTAAACAGTAACAAACATAGAACGTAACAATATGGGAAGGATTATTAATATTATTGATTTGAATATATTTATATATGGGTATAATAGTAATAGTAAATAGAGATTGTCGTATTGATTGGGAATCTTTATTATAGTAGATACGCTCAACGTATTACAGAAAAAAAAAATTGAATTAAGCTTCTCCCTGCGATTCGAGCTTCTTCAAGAAGGAAGCCTTCTTCTGGGCGATGCGGTTCTTGCGCTCGGACAGAGTCATCTTGACGCGGTTCCATCTCTTGAGGGTAGCCGGCTTGCGTTCCGGTTTCTTGTCGTGTCCAGGATCGGCGCGGATGGCCGCGTGCGCGTTCTTGTACATGTTCTCGATTTGGTCGGCGTTGATGCCCAGCTTGATGTACCTGCTGAACTGACGCTTGAACGCCTCTGGGTCCTCCTCCTCCAAGGACTTCATGTAATCGGCAACGTGCACACCGAAGATGTGGGCGCGATGGGCCTCGGCGTTGAAGGTCTTCGATTCGGCATCGTAGCCTGGGAACCTCTTGGTGGAGTGAGGAATGTTGAGTCCACCGTCGACGGCGCCCTTCATGGCGGCGAAGACGCGGGCACCGGTGGTGGTACGTTGAAGACCAGTATCCAAATAACATCTGCAAATCGTTACAATTAATATGTTTGCACACAATTCAAATCGAGAAATTAGAATGTATTGATATTATATATATCAGAGACACTTTCATATCAGTACACGGTGGTTAAGCTGAAACGTCAGGGGTCCCGATCTTATAAAACATAATTTCGGGTCCTTCTGAAACGACTTTGGCCTCCGAATCAGATGACGCGCATGTGTCAGGTAACTCATCACATTAGGGGGGGCATCATTCGATGCATCTTTTTCAGTTTTAATATAGTGATTTAATAGTAGAAATTATAAATTACCTGAAGGCAGCTGGGCCATCGTCAACGGATTCTACATTGTATTCGTCACCATCGACCTCCGTGTTTCCTTCATAGAGGGTGTCCAAGTTGAGCTTCTTGAGCAGACGACGGGCGCAGAGGAGACCGGTGGCGTAAGCAGCGGCGAAATTGGTCAAACCAACCTTGACACCGTACTTGGGCAACTCATGGGAGTATGCAGAGCAGATGATGTGATCACCCTCGATGCGGGAATACGCCACCTGGCAGGTGACATCCTTGTTGGAGAGACGCGCGATGAAACGGTACTTGGGGGTGTTGTATTTATTCTTGTCTTGGATGACCAAGCGTTTGCGGGCGTAGTAGTCAGTCCTTCCCTCACGACGCCTCTTGAACTTGACTTGGAAGCGCTTGAAGTACTGCTTATTCTTCACAACTTTAACGAAACCCTAAAAAAGAAAAACAACATAATATTAGCAACAGTTTCACTACTCAACTAAAACTAACAATTTTGGAAACAAAGATACATACATACATATAAGTTGTATATATTGCAATAATTAGGTCATGTTCTCATCTTGTAAACTATAACTACTGTCTTAATTTGCTCCAGACAATCTATCGATCATTAAATAAATCAACAGTTTGATGAGTTCGGAGACAAATTAAATTTCACTTTAGTCCAAAATCGACACAGCCGTGCTAGAGAAGAATTCTTCGCGTACGGCAGTAATTTGTTTGGACGTGGCCTTTTAGTCCACACAATAAATACATAAAAGATTGAACCATGACAACTTGAAACAAAACAAACACACATGGTAGCGTGTAAATAGAAGTTGAATCTAGTGAAATTAACAACATTTTCTTTTTACTAAAACCACGTATTCTGTACGATATATAACAAATACTCTATAGATTTGACAAACAACAATCGGCTAATTTCTTACAGTTAGCGTGTGTACGTGTGTGTATGTTATGGTTATGTTTTTTTGTCTTAAATATCTGGATACATCCGAATATTGATAAACTTAAATTCAGCGATTTATTTGTAAATCTTTAGAGTATGTACGTTGGAAGGATGCAGAGAGAATATTTCGAGGCTTTCGCTTACCATTTTGGAACTATTTTAATATAAATACACAAAACTCAATGGACTCTACGAGGCGAACGTCAGCCACCGCGGTCCGTATAGAAAGAGATAGAGTAGCGCATGCCCGGAAACCAGTAACTTCACTGACGTAAAACTCACCAGAACGAAATGCCAACTTGCAAAGAAAAATGTTACCGGCGTACATTTGGTTGCATATATATATATATAAAGATGATACATCATTAGGTCATGTTCTCAACTTGTAAACTATAACTACTGTCTTAATTTGATCTGATCATTATATAAATACGTTATAGTATAGGTCTAATATTGATAAAATAATTTGAAAGCGAATCTCGATATCGTTGCGAAATAATTTATAAAGTTTATTTACAATTTAAAAAAAAGAAAATCAACAGAAATGTATAATTGAGATCACAATCACATCATCGTTACGGATCCCAACCGTCGTCGTCGTCACCCCAACCGTCCTCCTGGTGGTCGTCGCTCTTCATCTCAAAGTTGAGCATGCCGTCGCCCTTCTCGTCCACGACGAATTTGGAGGAGGCCTCAATCACGGGCTCCATGTCCTGGAAGAAATCGATTTCCTCCTCGTTCTTTGCGCCAGAATGTTTCTGGTTCTTGATGTCAAGCTCGGCGATGTCTGGTAAAGAGATCGGTGCGGTAGACGGCATCTGCACTGCATCATTGTCATTAACATCATCATCTTCATCGTCGTCGTTGTTTCCCCAATCGTCCCAATTCTCTGCATCCTCCTGATGAGACGCGTACCGTCCACCGCTACCATCAACATCACCGTAATCCTGCTCCACTTGCATTCCTACCACCACCTCCTCAACATCCTCTTCCTCGACAGTGATTTCGACTTCGTCCGTCGAGGATTCTCCTTCTTCGCCGTCCGGACTGGGCCTCTCCGGAAGCTCCGAATCCCTGCGCAGAATCTCATTATCCAACGTAACGATCGGTTGTATCTGCTTATCCGTTTGTCTGCTAATTCTGCTCTTGCTCGACGCTACCATGGGTCTACCATCGTTGAAGAGTCTCGCACGGTTACCACCGATGACGGTGGCCGAACCGAGGATAGGAACGAGATCTGCTAAAGACCTCAGAGTCACCGCGACAAGATGATCATTCGTATCTTTGATGCCAACCAAAAGCTGCAACATTATAAACAATGTAACAAACGAACGAAAAAGGATCGAAAAAAGAACTATAGTACCTCCGGTAATATATGCGATTGCAGTTCGTCTTTGCTGAAGCAAGTCATGAAACCGTTCAGGTACTCGAGAAGAAGCAATCTGATCTGAGCGTCTCGCACTCTAAATATGTCCAGCAGCTTCGGCACGATGTGCTTCCGAAACGTGTCCAAACCGAAGAGAAAACTACCGTTCTTCTCGTCCTCGTCCTCCTCTGGTCTCGGGCTTAAAACGTACGGAATGACTTCAGCTTGAGCGCTCTTGTTCAGAAGGACCATCCGCGACAGCAGCAACGCACCCAATTGACTCGCAACGGTGGCTTCGTTGAAACCCCTCAACTTGTTCGTTAAACAGCCGAAGAATTCGTCCTTCTCACCGTCAGACTTCAACGGGAGTTCGGTCAGGAACGAGTGGATGTAGATGAACTCGTGATTGAAGAACGGATGGTCGAGGAGAGCAGACAGTTTCGGTCTTTGCGTTACGACGACGTTGTGCAGATCGTTTTTGCACATCTCCAGAAAATCCGTCAGAGATGGTACGGTTTCTGCAATTCAATAATTTAATACCGAATAACAATCCAATAAATCAACAACAGCAATAATTACCATCAGTTTTCTTCTTGAATACTTCATTGACTAATACAGCGAACGCGTAGATATCGACGCAATCCTTTCTGCTCCCTTGTATATTCTTGATCTCGTTGGGATCAATGGCTTTGCTGTACCTAATGTACAAAAATTTAGATTAATCCCATAGAACTGAATTTTTATTAATCTTTGTACCTGTGCGTTTTGGATTTGCATAGGTAATCTGCATTTGTATCCCTGAACTTGCACAGGTACTCCAGTCCACCCAACTTCCAAGCTCCGTCTTTGGTAATGTAAATCGAAGCGGTGCAGACGTTGTTGTGCGACGCCTCCGCAGTCTCGTGCAGAAACACGAGAGCCTTCAAAATGGAATGCAATCCGACGCAGATCTGCAGCGTGCTCTGTCCACCCAACATATGAGACAGAGGCTTCACGTTCTCCACAGCCAAATAGAATTTCGATCCCTTGCTCCACGACGAAATGTACTTTAATATGCAAGGGTGTCTGTGTATCATTAGATTCTACAAAAAAAAATAATCATCGCTTAGCTTAGCATTTCAAATTGTAAACGATCATAAATGACCGTACTTTGCTGGCCTTCTCCAATGGTGTGTTCGATATCCACAGAGATCCACCGATTAATGGTTCTCCGATGAACACAGAGACTGTGCTGTCCGTGTTGAATGTGGCCCTGTGATGGGACCAAAAGTCTGTGACTTCCACCGCCTTCTCCTCCACCTGCATTCCGGCCATGCGGGACTGGTCATTGCCCATCGCGTAATTGTCGGATGAGGGAATTTAACGACGTAAACAAAAAACCACTCACAGGGAGAACATAATAATGCATTTAAAACAGCTGTTCGGAGGAACGTAGGCAAACCGTGTCACACGTCAAACGTCAAATTGGGGATGTAGGCCACCAAATATGACCGACAAGAAATTTATACCAATTAGTAATTCAAAGATTAACAATAGTTTTACTTCATTAATTAATAGGCAAAGCGTATACGAAATGAGTAATGAAAAACATTCAATAAATTTGCAAGAAAATGTAATAGATATCAATTCCAATTTATACCGATAGATGGCACCTGATGTCTAAATAAAAATTTAAATTTGAACATTTGTAAAATGGATATATTAAGAAATTATCAAAAAGTTAATAAATAGATCAATAGTTGGCCACTGTGATTACAACTTGCATATTTGTCTTTAATTAGAATACTCATACTTATAAATGATTCGAGTTTGAATTAAACGATAAAAAATACGGTTTTGAAACCATCAGTTGGGGACGTTTATGGTGGATGCGCCGGGTATAAATTTGGGACTGCTTGGGACTACTAATGGACTCTGGTGGTAGTTAGTTAGTGGGGAATCCAAACCAATTTAATATCATTTGTTTTACGTACTTTCTGTACGACCTTTTCAATTCGGGATAATCAACCCATCCACCTCCCACTCAAATGGTTAAAGTTGGATGATTCGTATGTACATATAAAAAAAAATTCCCGTCCGTTAGTCAATTGGAAATCATGCATAAAATATCTTGTGTGTACGTATGTGCGTGTGGTTTTAGTGGTTTCGGTGTGTTGGTTGTGATCGATCCTCGAACGAAAGTGCCGTATTGTATATAATGGCCCTTTCCCACTCGCTCACTCACACCCCTTCACTTCTCTACACTCGTTCACTCTCAATGCTTACTGCTTTCAGTTTGAGTCTTTCCCTTGGTCTCTCTCTACGTGTATGAGTGTGTGTGTGCGTCTGTGTGTTTACGTAATGCAAGAGAAGAGAGAGGAATGAATGTCGATTAATGCTCGTTTCGGCCGTCGTCGTCGGAGGCGGTTCTGACGGCGGCGGCGTCGGAGGCGTCCTCGAGCCCAGCCCGCCTCCAGCAAAGAATTCGTCGTTTAGTCTGGACGCGGAAAGCACGCGCGACGCTTCCAACACACGCAGACGAAACGCGCTCCAACATCTATCTCTCTCTCTCTGAAACGCAACGGAAAAAAAGAAGAGAAAGTAATTAATAATTTTTCAATAAATACATAAATTGCAAACTCTAAATAATATCATCGCAGAGATGGCCATGATCTAAAGTAGCAAAACAAAAATGAAACATATGTGAGTTTGGGCAAAATTTCAATGGATTTGACCAGCTTAAACTTAAGAAATATTGATATGAGGTAAGAGGCACGCACCATCCATTCGATATCTCCATCTGCAGTACACATTTCACATCCATCTCACATAAACTTTTAATGAATCAATTGAAAAAAACGCGCAGTAAAAATTTTAACTTTCGTCACAACTGATGAGCAATGTTACCAAATTGAATTGATTATAAGTTACCAATAAAACATAATTTAATACAAGATACCACAACAACAACAACAACAAAAAAAACCGATTATTATCGACGAATAATTTATAATTACGATTCATTCATTCGTATTAAAGGATGAATCAATGAATAAACAAATATTATTTATGAATAATTTGTAATTGTGCAATCATCATCGAGATTTATATTTCAACGTTGGTAATATGTTTTTTTTTTGTAAGCAAATGAGTAAACGTCAAGTCGCAAGATATACATCTTTTGTTTGAAACAAACGAAGATGTTGTTTGAGTCGCAGAGAGCTTGATATTGCAGCTAAAATGCACGTTTCTTCTACTCTCTTTCTGAAGAAGAGAGCGCAACGAAAATCGTTTCCATTAAGAGGACGAAATTGAAGTTTATGAAAAGAAAAATAAGAAAAAATAATAAAATAGAAGATGCGAAGAACGACCGCCGCACACAATCTCGACCTTCCACTATTATTATTATATCTTAATAGGAAAGAGATGTACACGTGCAAACAATCCGGGCGGCCCTGGAAATACCAACTTATTTGACATTTAGATTAAAAACAACGTCTGTCATTTGTTATTACTGTTGTTATAACCAACAGAACTGACTAGATTTTCTCGTCGTCGCTAAGGGGAAACCACGCAACGAATTCGCCAAAAGTAAATAAATTTATATAACGAATAATTAGAGAATAATTAACGTTTAACCCCAACCACGGGCGAGCATTGTTTTCCCCTTTTATACTGTGTGTGTTTTCATAATGGAAATGAACTGCGGAAGAGAGAGAAAAAAAAAGGACGGCCATTCGATAAATATATGTTACAGATCCATTTACCATTTTTTCTCTCTCTCTCTTTTCTGCATTTGTTTTACGAGCAACCGGATGAACATCCCACATGCAGTAATAGCATAAGCGCACCTTTTTGTTTTTTCAACTTTTGCTTCATCCCACCTACATCCAGCTTTCATATGTATCTTTTGTATCAATTCCATCTGTTATACTTTCCGTGAAAACACATTAGTTGTATTACTATTATTATCTTTTTCGATATATTCTCAATTCTTTCTCTCCTTTCGTCTCGAATTTCTCACATCTACACATCGCTACACGTTCGCCGGTGTTTCTGCACTAAATTAAACATTTTCACAATAGAATCATTCGATTCAATCGAAATCCTGAAAAAGACCTAGTTTTGTTGTTGTTGTTGTTCGATTCCACGAAATATAGAAAAACACGTAACACTTGATACTGCAATATTCTGTCGTAGTCGTAACACCAGTTGCATTTGCAGATTCGTAATCATCATATAATCATGTTTTTTTTTTATTTGAACGTTGGCAATATGTAAATTTGAATGGTAATGATTAAAGGACATTTCCCGAACGTTTCTCTCGATTTCTCTTTAACTACATTGAAAGTCGATTACTTTACACGCAAATCGCTGGGGTCGGGAGGCATTAGGCATTTTATTTTACACGTGGTGACCCAATTTCCCCCGTTACGCGGTCGGAGGGCGACAATAAAAATCACTTTGCTACACGGCTGGTTGCGTGGATCCCCCGGGGGAGGAGGATGCATGACGCAACGGGCGGTCGAACGCCATCTACGAAACGACTCTCAGTTAACGCAATTCTTTTAGTTTTATCATTCATTTCTTTCGCGGATTGATTAAAGCTCGTTGCGATTTCGACTAAATGAAATTGCACGATTTGTTATGTTACGTAAATAGAAGGGAAGTACCTCTCTGAGATGATGCGGTTTTCAAGTAATTTTCTCTGAAAGGCAATAAAGCTTTCACGTATTAAATATAAATAGAAGAGGAGATTAAGTTGATTGGAGGTTGATTCTACTGGGAACGATACGATACGATAGTTTCATGTTGGTGTATCGTGTTGGGAAAAATCACTTAGAAAATTGATTAATCTTTGTTCTTCGCGTGTATGTTTATTGGAAGGAAGGAATCGAGTGTATGTAGGTTAATTACGCTAAGTGTATTGTGGCTAAATCTGAGAGGAGGAAAACAAACGACAATCTCCGCGTAATAACAAAAGAATTTGAAACAATTCATCCGCGTCGTTAATTACGTATAGTGTACACGTGGATGTTGGAGAGGATAAGAAGCCTGCTTGATGTAACGCTTCTTCATCTGGGAGCGGTAATTAAAAAGTTCAAAGGAAAGAAGTGGAAGCATGAAAGAAAGGGTGTTGTAAATCTGTAAAGTGTGCAGCGCTCTGTTGGTCGGAGAGACGGTAATAAGGGACGATAATTTTGAAAGGGGATAGCAGGTGGTGGAGGACTGTAGTGTGGATTAAAGAGCTAAATCAAGGCCGCACGCAAGCAAAAAGAAGATGTGAGTGTGTGTTTTTCTTTCACTCTCTCTCTTTCACTCCTGTTTCCACCTCGAGGGAATTCATTAAGACGACCGCAGCCCCGAGGCATTCACGATCTAGCCATCGGTGAACTCGTTACCATGGATATATATGAAACGGTCAGAGTTGTCAAAGGGTGCGCTCTCATCTTCAGCTGTTACGACGGAAACAAAACAACAACAACACCAACAAAAAAAAACACTATCGATTTTTGATGTCTAAAAATCCCTCAACCAATCTAATCGCAGATTGCCAAATTGTTATTAATAATAACCAAACTAATTGATAAAAGAAAGGCTACCAACATTTTAATATATATATATATCGTCTGCGAGAGCGCACGCAAATATTTATACGCAAACAAGAATGCTGATTAGAATAGAAACAATAACGGCAAGCAGCTGAAAAAAAAAGTATTAATAATAAATTACACTTCTTCTTTTTTAGTCTTTTACATGGAACGTACGCTTAATTGATAAACGTAATTGTTTCCATCAAAGTAATCTATGTTTTGTTTTTTTCTTCTCTTCTCATTTCAATTAGGATTATCGGAGCGCAACTGTTTCAAAAACGGGAAGAAAAAGTAAAATGAAAAACAGAATCCAGCCCCGTTTCGCAATTTATATTGCAATTAATTAGCGTCGAGAGATGTGAAAGAGGATGTGAAAACAACGAAAATGTATTCCTTTTGTTCGTTTGCGTTGCCATTAAAGTGTTCACTATGAGATATAGAGAGATAGAGAGACCTTGATTTAATTTTGTTTGTTCGTTTGTTTCAGTATTTAATGGTGTAAAAGAGTGCTTCTGCTACTGCTGTCGAGGACAGTGAATGCAAGTGCAAGTGCGAGCAGCGAGTATGACGGAGGAGGAGGATTCGGGACCGAGCGGTGCCGCCGTCCCTTCAGCCTCAGCCTCAGCCTCCAACGCCACCGCCGAAAGGTATCATCTACTAACTATAATCTCTACCACCGAATAAATTAACCTCAATTGGTCATTACGACAAATTAACAACTTCGTTGCTAAGCAGCAATTATGCAATCGGTTGCAATTTGGCAGACGTCAGAAGTGCTGTTTGTTTAGTGCCCTCGTCCGACACTTGTTGTCGACTGATGAATGAATGCTTCGTGGACGTTCGTGTAGACTAGATTAATTACAGATACACACACACACTTATTCAGAATATATAAATATGAAACAACAACTATACGATTCGTCCTTGTCGTTAATCGTGCGCCAAGAACAATTGAGAATCGAATAAATAAATAAAAGACACATATCGATATAGCATAGAAAAAGATCGAATAAATAAAGTAACGTTTCTTGGAGACGAGAATATGAACATTCGAGGTTGCTAAGAGACCAAGTGTGAGTACGTTTCAATATTTCTCGTTCATTAATGCGTTCGTCTAATGCGCTGTATAAAACACGCAAAAGTTTTCCGTTCAACTTTTCCAATTTCAGTTTCGGTTCGTTTCCTCTCTTTCCTTCTGCTCACGTTGAATAATAAATCTTAATTGAAACGGAGATTAATTATTCGACGCGAAAACCTTTTCTTTTCTTTCTTCTTTATTCCTTTTCCAGCGCACTTAATTCCCATTATTCGTTTAACGTACTCTTAACGGATAGTTTCATTAAACGCGTTAGCAAGACTTGAAACGAGTTCAAGTTAAATTGATTAATCGAAAGTTGAAAGAAAAGAAAAGTGAAGAAAAAAAAAAAGAGAGTTGTGTAAAAGTTATCGAAGAATTAAACTGTTCCTTGAAGTTGATTCGATAACAACTTTTGTCGGTTGCCAAGAGAGACGATAACCATTTTATATTTGACGGATCTGACAGATGTCGTGAATTGTCGTTGCGTCGATGAAGATTGATGAACGTTCGGTTCGGCACGTTGCAAGTGGTATTAAAAATATAAAATAAATCTCATGCAAAGAAAAAAAGGCGTACCGAAAACAAGCCCGGCGCATCCACTCATGCATTAATGCATGCACGCATGCAACCAACTGACCGCCCACGCAGGGCGGATTAAACGATACACCCGCACATGATCCCCCCCACCTATCGGAATTTTTAGTTTCAATTTCTGTTTCGTACGCATGAAGTATCGTCGTCACCAAGGTAAATAATATAAATTCGGTTGCTAAGAGGAGAGGGAGTGGTGGTGGTGGTGGTGATGGATGTGAGAAGGGATGAAGAATAATGAAGAAAGGGGTGTGGGGTGGGGGGAATTATTAATGGAGGAGCGAACGATTTTCGTTTCTTTCTTGTAAACCCCTCCCGTCCCCACCACTGCAACGAGAGGCAGCACCGTCGTCGTCGTCGTGGTGGAATTGCATCAATGTTTGAGCAGGTGGAAGGGTGAGAGAGAGAGAGAGAGACGAAGGCAAATATAGTTATGCTTTTGGGGAAACTTCGCCGCCGCCCCCTGGGATCTCCTATTAATTATGAAAATGCGCGTTCGGATCGGACGGAAAACCACCAACACCACCATGCAAAGAGCGAGTTGCACGGATGTAACGAGCAGGAAAAAATGTTGACCGACTTTTCTTTTCTTTTTTTTTTCTCGATTGACCTTTGATGGAACGAAACCCTTATTTCGCTATCGTCCAAAGGTCATCATCATCATCATCATAATCATCTGTTCAACCATTCCCCTGCGCTGATTGGCGCCAATTTCGCGTGCACACTAGATCAGATTTTACTTCGAAAATTGTAACATGTAAGTGTACACACACATGATGATGTTTGACTAATTTGTGTAATAGCCGCAAATGCGGATTGCTGTTCGTAATTTAATAGGATTATAAAGCGTTTTATATGTCGAGACTTTGTTGCTCTTGAATATACTCCATTATTGATTGCGAAAGGTAGGAAACTGAAGGTTTATATATGCATAACACTACCACTACTACTACTACATCATACAAAATGCTTTCGATTGACTTTGAGCAAAATTCAATTAACGTCACGTAGAAAATGTATCGGAACTTGAGAGAATCGCAGCAACACTGCACAAAGTTTAACAACAAACAAACAAGAAGTGTGTCAGCGAATTAGAGATACTGTAATCCTTATGCAACCAAACAATTAATTAATTAATTAATTTCGCAAAATTTCATATTTCACCGGAGATTTTTTTTTGTCCTCTCACCTCTTCAATTCGTAACAAGTTTTCTAATTAAATTTAACGTTCGTGCTTTTGTTTTCTGTTTAAGCGGCGGCGGCAAAGGTAAAGCTGAGCCCACCGGAGCAGACAGCCTCAGTTCGCAACGGTGAGTTGATCGTAATTGTTCGCACGCAAATCCCCATTTTCTCTCTTTCCTTTGTTTTTTAAATTATTTTTCTTATTCTGCTTTTCCCCAAACAAACAACAAAAAAACTAGCCATCAGCTTTTCACGTTATTAGCACCTGGAAACGTGCTAATTTCCGTTGAAATTAGCGTAAAGATCTTAACGTTGACAGCTGTTACTTGTCAAATTGACGTATGAAATAATCGAATACGATTCGTGCACAACTGTCAACCGTCAAATTGACACACGTATTGACGTACGCAATTAGATTGAGATGAACGGGATGATTTTGATTATCGAGGCGATGTTGTTGTTCTTGTTGGGAATGGAGAAAGCAAGAGAGAGAGAGAGAGAGTAAACCCGGTGGCAGTGGCATATATATGCACAAGATGAGATAGATGTGGGTGGGTGGGTGTTGGTTGTTGGAGGATTCTGTACGGATCGACGAGACAGGAATTTCCCTTCAAATATTAATTAACGCGTATTGAATAAGCTTTCAGCTGCAAATTTAACAGAAGGTGGGGGAAGTGGTTTGGAGGTAATTCTGCACGTGTCAACACGAAAATAAAAACAAAAGAAGAGAGAGAGAGAGAACGGAAAGCGCAACTTTCATGCTAAAAATAAAAAAACAAACGTTTGATTCGATTCGATTCGTTGTGTGTTAACGTTGAGTTTTCATGTCAGTTTGATTGATCGAACGTAATCGAAGCGATCCTTTCTTTTCTTCACTGCAAAAGTTAGTTGCGTGACGTAACGTAACGTAATATAACGTACGTACGTACGTCCTATATTTCGGTGTGGGAGCCGCTTTTGTTATCTTTAGCTTCTGAAAAGGCGAGAACCATGGACTGGTGTAGCATATTAATAAATCAATACGGTATACTACGGTATAGTAAGTAATAAGTGAGCGTGAGAGAGGCGCACGTATATTACATAATATAAAACAGAGAGAGAGAGAGTGAGAGAAATATGTATATGCACGAGAGGTTCCCTGAAAATTGGGGGAATCCCTTCGACCGACGCCACCGCCGCCTCCTACTCTTCTAACCACAACCACCACCACCGAATAACCCAATTGCGTAAGAGCACTACACGTCACTGCCACTTAACATCGATAGTGATGGGCAAAAATATTTTTACTCGTCAAAGTAGGCTGATCGCAATACTATGTGGATGCGCCGGGACAATTTCCATTCGGACATCATCATCAATCGTTCGACTTTGCTACATTTTGCAATTGTTTGCAAAACAAAAATGATTTGACATGAGCACGCCTGATCCTTGCGCATTACAACATGACGCACAGACAAATTGACAGTGACAGCTGACGATTAATTGGCTGTGCCGTGTTGATGGGTGACAGCGGTTTTTTTTATTTTTTTTAAATTTCATTTTCACCTTTCGTTTAATCAGTTGAATTTAGAAAATTGCAAATTAAAATCCCCATCTTGCATATATGTTCGTAAGACAACAGCCTACTTACGTTTCTGTAACTTTTTGTTACGTGTGGAATGGATGGAAACAAAAGAAAGAGAGAGAGAGAGGGGGGAATTTCATCAAGGAAGCGATGAAAAATGCACGAGGCTTTCGTCTTGTAAATTAGGATTTCTTTGCTGTTGCTCTCTCTCTCTCTCACCGGCAAAGAAAATAATAAATATGAATATTCTTTCTTTTTCTTTTCTTTCTTTTGCAGGGTATTCAAGAAATCGTCGCCCAACAGCAAACTGACACTATATTTGAGCAGCAGGGATCTGGTCGTGTCGACCGGAAAGATCGACAGGCTTCAGGGTGTTCTTTTGGTCGACCCCGAATTCGTCGAGGACAGAAAAGTCTACGGTCAAATCACATTGACATTCAGGTACAGAAACAACAACAACAACAGCAACAGCAACAAGAAAAGCGCTACTTTTGATTCGATTCGATCGATTAAAATATGTACATTGTTTCGAGTATTGTAAGTGTTTCGTATCGGATACAATGTCGATTTACCAGGGTTCACGGGGGAGGCCACCTTGGCCCAGATGCGGATCGTTTCCAAGGCCAAAGTCGATACACTACTACTATTACGACGACGACGTTCATTCGTTTCGTTCGGGTCGATCGCGACTCGCATTTCAATTGATTCACTCAAAGACAAACAAACGAAACAAACTCGAAGACAAGATTGTCGATTGTCTTTCTTCTTCTTCTTCAAATAATCGCGATCGTTTCCGTTTGTAACATCACATGTAAAGTTTTATAAAACGCCAACAACTCACTCATTATGCAAATAAAAACGAAAAAGAAAAAAAAGGATGCGCCTGTCCTAAGTAAATTCGTATCGAAAGATATAGAATAGTATAATCACCGTTACGATGCGCGATTTTAACACGATAAATCCAATTCCTGCAGCTTCTTCTATATTCAGCCCCAATGGAAAACTAATTAAGTCTTCCATCGCTTATAATTTCCCCCTCCCCCTCCTTTTTATCTTTCTTCCCTTGCCCCTTCTTTTCATCCGTCCGAGAGTTCGAGAGCCCTTCGCTCCCTCCACACACCGCCCTCCGCACCCACCGTCTATTCACGAGTTTTCCGTTTCTTCTTTGCAATTATCGTCCTCGCAATCGTCGTCTTAAAATACTCGCCCGGGGGAGGAATTTAAATAGCTTGAAAAGAAGAAGAAGATGAAAGAAGCGAAAAAAAAGAAACTCTTTCGGACGCGCACGATCCAATTAAACCTCATTTCCATTATATTCTCTGTTACCATGGTAATTATTATATTCGCCAACGCGTCGTTTTTGCTGTTACGGTTACCATAACAATTGCAGCACGTGGGACGTGTTTCTGTTTATGTACAAAACAAAAAGCAAATAATTTCTGTGCGGGACGGATGAAAAGATCATATCGATTCATATCGTCGCGGATGATTTGATGCGAGAAATGTACATATGTCTATATATATATTTTGCAGATACGGACGTGAAGATGAGGAGGTGATGGGGCTGAAATTCTGCAACGAAGCCGTGATGTGTCTGGCCCAGCTTTACCCGCCCCCTTCCAACGTTCCCGAAGACGTAACACCTCTTCAGGTAAACATCTCTCATACACACACATATATATACATCTAAAAATGCAGACCGATGAGCGGGCGGACGCTCGGTCGTATTGTTGGATTCAATTCGGCGTACGAAAATATTTCCGCTTCGTAAATTCGAAACGGACCAATTTCCATCGAAATATAGAACGCATTTCGCCCGTCTCTCTCTCTCCCTCTTCATTCTCTCACCCACATCGAAACCGAATCCAATATTATTTTATAATTTCGATACTTCTACTGCTGCTGCTGCTGCCAGCCGATGCGTATCAAATTCACTTAACGTGTTTTCGTTTAATTTGCATGGAATTAATTTATTGACAGAACACACACGTCGAATTCACAATTATTATTATTATACGTATACGTATAGGTGTACGAGAGAGTGGGATTTAAATAGTTCCAACCATTCAAACTACGGTGTGTTACAGCTGCTTAAATCGATCAGCGTTGGCCGCGAAACCCGGCGCCTTCACTCTCTCTCTCTCACACACACATAAGCACGCGCTTACAATTATACAATTTCGTTTCTTACACCTTTCACATGAGACGTGTTTCAATTAAGAAATCATATTCAAATTATTTCATTTCCGCATGCTAATGTGTATGTGCAAAAGACGTAAAACAAAGTGCTTTGTGTGTGTGTGTGTTGTTTCTTTGTGGCGCTTGATAAATGATGGTTAGCTCGTTTTAGCAAAGTGGATGCTGCTGCTGCTCCTGCTACACAATGCAAAGTGCGTGATCGGTTGCAATTTGAGACCGTTGCTGAGAAGATTAATCAGCTTCTTAAGAATGATCGAAATCGGGATAAACTTTGCAAAAGGCGAATCCCGTGAACCGAACGAGTTGAGTGCGTGAATGCGTGCGTGCGTACGAACATCGATCGTGTGCGAAGCCGAAACTCTCTCCAGCAGTTTCGAAAACTTCCTTTCGCTTAGAAAAGAAAGACCGACCGAACAATTCTTAACACGGATCCCGTGTAGAGAATAATTAAATTAACTTAAAACCCGAGAACCAGGGCCGGCCGAGAAAAGTCGACGAAACAAAGGCCACGTAAGACGGTGACAACAACGAGATTGAAAAATAACTTGCAACAATAAATATGAACACTCACCGCTTTCGCACGAGACTCGACGAGATCTTTTTGTAATCGTAATTTCGTTGGCAACGAACATTTCGTAGCTTCCATGGAAACAAACATCGATCGCTATTGTTGTTGTTGTTGCTGATGTTGTTGTTATAGTGGGCCGTTGCGGTGTTCGATTAATCGCAATAGCTGTTGTGTTTAAAACAAAAGAAGTATTTGCGAAATAATATGTGACACTTGAGAGGAGAAAAAAAGAAGATGACGTCCAATACTTACTTGATAAAAAAAGCAACTAATCGATGAATGAAATGATGAATAGTTAATGCATCACCAATGCAATCACGGTCTTTCGATGCGGACACGAAAAATACGGATTCTTTGAGGGCATGTCGAAAATGAAATTACGAAATGCGAAAGAGGAAAGGTCTGATGGATGATGAACGGTGGGTCGGAATGAGGCAAGTTGAATAACAAAAGAAGAAAAAAAAAAGAAGAAGGTAAAAAGGGCGAAAATACTTTACGCTCTTTCTTCTCGGTTTCTTTGCTTTGTCCGTGACCGTGACTCCGAATTTCACGCACAAAATAAACACCCTTTGTCCTTATTTCATCTTTTCTTTTTTTCACCCTCTCTGAAGATAATTGCGTTACGGCCATCATCCGCCAAAAGCGCAACGTCCCGTGAATTATGTTCCCATCTAACGAGAGGGGGGAAAAGGGACGAAAGGCAAACAAGTGAAATATAAAGGCAGAAAGGAATGAATGACCTTTTGCTTGAGGAGATTACTGTCAGTGTAGGGAAGGTGAAGAGAAGATGTAAGAAATCGGTTGCGTTTCACTCTTTTATTTCATACTTTAATATAATATAGCTGATAATCTAGCAATAGATTTGTTGGCATTGTTGGCAGCCTGTACACTATACTATGTATATATAACGATAGATAGATAGAGATGGATGAGTAAGTGAGTGGTTGGTTGGTTGGTTGGTACTGCATGTGTGTGTGTGTGTGTGCTTATCTAATCAATATCCCTCATCGCTCCAAGTGATATCGTAGTCCTTGTAGACTTTCTTCAATATATTTACCGTAACCTGATGATCCGCCTTACCGTAACCCTGCAAGTCAAACATACGACGATCGTCAACAGCAAATAAACAAACAAACAAACAAACATGAAACTGGAGGAGTATGAGAAAGATACCGGAAGCAAGCGTCGGAGTATATACACACAGTCCGGCCAACCGTTTAATCGAATCAAGGATGTAGTAAACACGAGAAAAGAAGAAGGAAAGATTGCAAAATGTATGTGCTTCACGTAACGTAATCTAATTGCAAATGTTACGCAAACACTCGCCGCATCGTTTAACTAATAAATCTGATAGAAATCTAAATAGAAGTGAGCCAATTACGTTCTTCCCCTCCTCTTCTCACACATTCTCACCCAGATCCAAACGACCTCAAACCGAAAATCGTCTTTTGAAGTTCCTCCAAATCTAATCACACCTCCCTCAACTCTCGCTCACTTAATGAGCAAAGAAGAGTCGAATCAAGAGGGGGGAGGGAATGGAGAGCTGTGTATTCACCGATCGTTAAACGAAAGAAAAACTTTTTAATCGCGCGCAAATTATTTAAATTCCCATCCCTGATTTATGGCTGGCAAAAAAACGATGGACCGATCGATCACAATCGCTGACCGATTTCAATTGTTTTCAACTTCACCTGCGAGTATCCGTAAACCCGGATGGTTTTTGCAGCGGCATCGTGATTGATCCTGCCGCCACCCAACACCTTCGTCTTCCAATCCACAAGCTCCCCGGATTGCTTCAACTTCTGCAGCTGCTCCGTAAACTTGTCGCTAATGTCACCTGCAAACAAACAAATAGGTCGTCAAACTCAAACAATTACGAATCGATTGCTAAAACGTGAACACTCGATGTAGATGATCTAAAAGTAAAGAAGATTATATAAAGTCAGCGTGCAAGTAGAAAGAGAATACGAGTGAGAGTAAAATCCCCATTTAAATAAGATAACATTACATTCAGCTATACGGAAGAAGTCCGCTCTTCTCATATCTCATCTATCTAAGAAGAACATAATCATAAAGACAACAACAACAACAACAACAAGAGCATCCGTAAAATGAGGATGAGAAAGACGATACTCTCTCTTCCCTCCGTAAGGACGTAACTCAATTTCTCCGTTGCGAAACTCGTTACCAACTCATACTTCCATGTATGCATATACCTGGAAAACCAATTACACCGGCGGTTCAATTTGGAACATCTTCCGTGAAACGCGCCAAGATTTTCGGTTTACTTTACGCTCACTCAACGTAAAAGATGGAATAATCTATTTTTTAATTAATTTTAAACGTGTTAAGTCGATCAACACGAAACAAAATTAATGAATTAATTTAGAAGACGAAGGCAACGATGAAGAGAGATGATTTAACGAAAATTCGACGTGAAAAGAAAATGAAAAATAAAATGAAATGAAAAGAAAAGAGCAGCGAACAAAGGAAACAAATGTATCTATATAAAAATGCGAGGGTTGCGAAGACGATGATCTGAATCGAATGGCGATGTGGTGGAATTGGCGATAAATATTGACGTCATATTCTTTGCGCGAAATTCTGGGCTGCAAGGAGGAAGAGGACCACCCACAACACCCCCCCAACCACTGAGATGGAAGCGACGGCGGCGGCGGCGGCGGCTGTGAAAACACGGCGATAATGAAGAAAAGGGAAAATCCGCTGTAATTACGAACCTTTAATACATATTTATGATTGAACCGCAAATGCGAAGAGGACGATGAGAGAGAGAGACAGATAGAGAGAGAGATGAGTGTAAGGAAAGGAGATTTGTATTAGAATTAAATTTTAATTGCTTCCATTAAATCGTGGCATTTATGAGATGAAGATTATGGGTTCGGGCTTCCATTATCTGCAGGAACGAAGGATTTATTACAGCAGCACACCGATCAGCGCAGTTTAGGTAATGGTAGTAGTAGTAGTGATTGTGGATCGTTCCGTATTGTCTCCTGTCGCTTATAAAGTCACCACAACCACAACAACCACCATCACCATACCAACTAATTTACGTGCTCGCATCAATCCAAACTGCAACGACTTTATACGTCCATCATCCTGTAACGATTAACGACAGAATTCAAACTAACTACTCTCCCTCTCTCCCTCAAAAAAAAAGCACATCCACTTTGTATTAAGCCATATGTTCTCAATCTATTATGTCATTATGACAACACAAAATATAACGTTTAGCAACATTGTGACATATTTGCATCCACCGCAGTCAACTCGAAGCAGATTATAATAACGATTATATTTCGTGCATACTTTTGCTGCGAGCGTTGTTACTGTCAGCTAGTTGTGCGGGAGGACAGGTGGAAAAGCGAAAAAGTTTTCGGCGTTGTTGCGTAATGCGACACGAGTTTGACCTAGAGAGAAACGAACGAACGAACGAACGAGTAAATAAAATATTATCCAAAAGAGAGAGAGAGAGAGACGATAGGATAATGATGTTGAAAAAGAAGAATGGACATACTAATTAATTACTGCGTTTCGATGGGTAAGGATTTTAATAATGACAATAAAAGCAAATAAAAATCAATCACGTTCACCGGAAAACGAGATGATGATGATTAGTGGTGCGTGTGTGCGAGATGAAACTCAATTTCGAAGCTATTTACACACACATACACACACTCTCTCTTCTTTCATTTCGGTGGTGTTCAATTAATTCTTCCCTTTTATTTGCCCATTACGCCGAAATCCCGGTTGGATTTCACATCAGAAAATGACCATCATTGCTTCCCGTTCTCTACACACACACACACATACGCGACAAATTATTTCCCCTGAGGAGACATCGAAGAAGGAAAGAAAAAAAAAGAACAAGAAGAAGGCTTTTACTTTTCATCTCAATCGAAACGAAAGCGTTTTCTCGTTTTTTCTTTCTTTTCCTCTCCTATAAACGTTAACACCAGAAGGCGCTTCTATGACTTGCGGCACTCGTTTAATCTACAAAGTTTTCAAGGAATATAAACATTTCGAATTACACGTCGACTATACGAAATCATAACAGCCCTAATTGGGGTTGCTCCATCTCTCTTCTCTTTTCGTCGGCGTGTATTGTGCAATTTTCGGCCTTCCGAAGATAATTAACATTATGTGTAACAAGGTTGGCGCGGGATTCCAACGTAATTTCGGAATCACCGAAAGCTCGAAATCCGACCCCGACACATCCCTTGAAAACATAGCGACGCCCAAAACGACGACGAAGAGAGAGAGAGAGAGAGAGATATGAATATGTATATTGGAATGGCTATAAAGGAGATGAGTGAGTGGATCGGTGTGTGTGTGTGTGTATGTGTTCTTCTCACAATCCCATAGAGCGCGCGAGAGCAAACAAGATAACGCGCGTAATTTGCACGCGACGCCGAGGCAAGAATAAACTTGGCCGGAAAGTTTAATACGGAAAAGAAGGAAATAAGGAGGATAGAATGGGATAGGGATAGTGATTTTGCAGAGAGAAAAAAGAGGAATTGGTAATCCAGAAGAAAATTAAGTAAACAAATTGTTTGCCCGGTGAAATCTGCCTTCGAGCCATTCCATCGCCGAGAATGCTGTAAACGGAATAAATAAAGAGTAAAAAAAAAACAACTACTCGATTGCCGTTCCTCGAAATCCTGAAATGTGTATATAATTGGATGATGAGAGAATGAAAAGAGAGTTGAAGTTATTAGCTAGTAATTCGTTTTAATCCGGATGCAAATGGTTGTTGAAATTGAATTATATTGAATTTTCGCACATCCCGGTCCTGCTCAGATGAGCTCACTAATTGAGACGGATATTGCTGCAAAGAAACCGATAGCCCCCGCCGACGTTAATTACTACCCAAGAATCCTTTTAATTTGTGCACGAGGAAATGAAAGAAGACCCATCGACACGGGTCACTTGATTGTTGTTGTTGCTAACGATAGATGATTGGTTGGTTGATGGCGATTTGCCATAAAATTTCTTGCATTAGTTGTAATGCGTTGATTTGATTGGTTGCAGGAAGCGCTTATCAAACGTCTCGGATCGAACGCCTACCCGTTCAACATGGAAATAACGCCGCTGGCGCCGCCCAGCGTCCAACTGGTGCCGGCCAAGGAATACAGCGGAGCGCCGATTGGTACCAGCTACGATGTCAGAGCCTACGTCGGTACGTCCAACATGAAATCATTTTAATATCAATCATTATAATCACATAATATTGGATGCAATGCAATTGAAAGTAGTAGTAACAACCTAACATTCGTTAGGAAATGATTCGACCAATTGGAGAGCTTCAATTACCACTCTCTGCACGTCTCTCGTTCGTGATTCGCTCCAGAGAAATGGAGGGCGCCAATCGAAGCGTTCGCTCTCAAAAACAAATAGAAATCCATCGATAGAACCACGGCCAACTCTGAATTATTAATTGATATATATATACACATGCTAGAAGCAACTGGTAATAATTAGACTTCCAGACAATCTAATTCATTGCAGTCCTTCGTTCAACCGCAAAACATGCATCAACATAATCATAATGATGATGATCATCATCATCATTATAATATGTGCTTAAAATATCCCAAATTCTTGCAGCATTGGGTGTGGTTTTCGTTCATTCAACATTAGCTAATTACTATTTAACCGGTCGACAACATGAGAAACAGTTTGCTTTCTAGAGAGGAAAAATGAAATCGATATGGATGGATTTATATGAAAATATTGAATCGGTGAATAAAGGGGAAATTTGGTGGCGCGCCACCGTTTAATGGAAAATTCCCGATTGATATATCAAATTAACTAATTAGTTAATGGTGATTCCATGTACGAACGAACAGCCGACAATAAACAAACAAAAAAAAAGTAGATACGAGTAGTACGTTGGATGGTGATGGTCATTGTGATGATGATGATGATCATCGAGAGTAAAGCGAAACGTTGAAAACGAAAAGTGTTTTTTTTTTCTCTTTATCTGCTTGACTTGACAATGGATTCTAATTGGAATCGTTGGAGTGCGATGATTGTTGGCACGAATTTACGTAAATATGGAAATACGAAAGATTTGAACTTTTTTTTCTTCACGAAAGGTCTGCGAGATGAAGAGAACAAAGAATACGACAGATACATGGATGGATTCGAGGGCGCGCGCGCGCGTGAAGGATTATTTAGTGGAACCATCGCGATGGCATTAATAATTCATACGGCGTGAAAGCAGCGCAGAAAGATGCCCTCTTTCTCACTATTACATAAATATATTTATATAGAAAAATAAAGTAAAATAGAAGAACTGAACAGAAACAACAACAACAACAACAGAAAAATAATTCAAGCTTAACATTCATATCTCTACTACATACGTGCACTCAAATTGGAAAAGGGAATGTTTGGTACGCGAGTGCAACATACAAACACGAACGTTCAGAGCGCCGCAAAACCTTTGACGTTCTGAAATGTCGGTTTTTCAGCTTTTGTTTCTTTTACGTTTTTCTCTTTTTTTGCTTTGCTTTGTTGGTCCGCAGGAGTTGCGGTCGCTTTGACGATCGCATTGCAAAAACAAGTGAAACTGTTGGTTTTCAGCGGATCGAGCGGACGAGAAATTCCATCGAAAGACGACCGTGCGGATGGGCATAAGGGTGGTGCAGAGGGTGTTCGCGCCACCCTCGCCGTACGGTTACGACCCGATGGCCTCGACGACCTCCGGTTCGGGAAAGACGACTCTCTTCGGATGCAAGAGCGCCCCGTTGGAAACGACGCGCTTCTTCGCCCAACAACAGCAACCACAGATGTCGAAATCCGCGGAGGTCGGTATCAACAACGACCTGAAGAATACGACGACGACGACGACGATAGAAGCTAACGATAGCAAATCGAATAAAGTAACGTTCCAGGAAGATAAAGGAGGTGGAGGTGGAGAAGAAAGGATCGATGATGATGATGCTGATGATGTAGGTGTTGCCCGACGCTTAAAGATCAATTTTCATGTTTGATTCAAACTTTTCAGATCAACCCCATCGAACAGGTGAGGGCTTGCTGCGAGAAGAGGCACAGCGTGGCGGCTTTCCTCGCCGAGCTTCCCGCGCCCCGAGCTCTCGTCGAAAAGCAGTTTCTGTTGAGCGACGGCTGCATTGAATTGGAAGCGTCCCTCGACAAGGCCGTCTACCATCACGGCGAAGAGATCCAGGTGATGGTGCACGTTCGCAACAGCAGCAACAAGACTGTCCGCAGAATCAAGGTACTTTATATGATGCGTAAACTAATTGTTATTTGATTAGTTTGTGAATGCGGGCGTAATGGAGACAGTTTAACAAATCAATTGATGTTTGTTGGAGATGCGAGGAGAAGGAGAAGGAGCGACAACGTTTTTATCGTCGTGCGAAAGGCAATTTAGAGGCACGATCGATTATGGAAGGATCGGATGAACGAATGGATCACTAAAGCCGAAAAGCTTTTTCTTCTCGTGTTAACAATGCCTCCTTCTCCTCCTTCTCCTCCCTTGAATGTGCAAAGTATCGATGATTTCATTCGTACTTATATATATATAGATAATGTTAATACGTTTGTGATGTTTTCGTAGGTGTTCATCGTGCAGCACGTGGACGTGTGCATGTTCTCGAACGGAAAGTTCAAGAACGTCGTGTCGATGATCAACTCGAAGGACGACTGTCCTCTATCCTCCGGTCGACTTCTCTCCAAGACGTACACGCTGCTGCCGGTGAAGAGCTCGACGAAGAACTGGATTGCGCTCGAAGATTCGTACACAAAGTCTGGAAGTAGTCTGGCCTCCTCGGTGACGGCGAGTACGGACAGTCCGGACGAGCGCAACGTCTTCGCCATCTACGTCTCCTACTACGTCAAAGTGAAGCTGATCTGCACGGTGATGGGCGGAGAGGTGTCGCTCAAGCTTCCCTTCACCCTGATGCACACCTGCAACGATTTCGATCCAGCGGCGACGCTCACCAGGATCGTCGAGCCGACCTGCAGCAGATCGGCGACGGTGCCCGAGGTGAAACAGGAGAAGGACGGCACGTGAAACGAGGACCCCAAATTGGTAGTCGAGATCAACAACAGTAGCAGGACCAACACCAACACCACCACCGCCACCGTCGACGCCTCCAATCATGATGATGCTGTCGCCTCCTCTACTGCTGCTGCCGCTGCTGCTGATCATGATTACTGTAAAGAGCAACGTCACGCAAAGTCGGCAAAAGATGACTTCGATGAGATCGTGACAGTGCGCAAACAAGAGGAGGAGCAACGCTCGGACCAAATCAAGCAGGAGGCGAAGGAGGACAAAGGGTTCAGCATACGAAGAGCCTGGTGTTGCCTGAAATCACGTCGCACATCATAATATCAATTAAATCTGTACATACATGCACACATACACACACACACACACTTGCACTACCTAGGGAAAGGCTAGATAACTGCTTTGTACAGTAAACGACGCGCTTCTATCTTTAAATGACTAACGCTAATTTCGATGGTATCACTCTAAACGCACCCAGTGTCTCTGAAAACTATCCGCAAAAATCCTCAGCCACCTCTGACTCCCAGCAGTAATTAGTTTCACTTTTTTGCAATTCAAGACGACGAAACGCGGATGAGAAATCCCCAAAATCGCGACCAAAATGAATGAAGACGATGAGTAGTAATCCTCTCTGGTCAGAGGTGGCCGTACTATTATTACTTTATAATTACTAAACAATAAGTTCCTAAAATTTGCAGACTACATCTTCGTATGTATTCATGTGCTGCAACATTATAATCAAAAAGAATACTCTTCCACTGGACGCGCGCAGAAACCAAAAAGGAACTACAACATATCATAATAATGATAACAGGAAAAATATGTAAATACGACAATGTGTGTTCTGGCCCAATCAATAATCAATATTCCTCAAACAAAGATAATCTTAAGAAATCACCCAAAATACAATTATTTTGTTGTTCCCTAAAACTGCACAATTTGTAAATACTATAAATATAATATATATATATAAATATAATACGTGTATAATGATGATGAATGAAAAGTAAAAGTATATATATTCTATTACTAAACTCTCGTTTGCACTTACTGTGATAAGGGCACTCCTCGTATCCCCTCACGACTTCCGTCTTCAAGGCTTCCGCACCTTTCGACTCGGTCATCTGCAGTCTGATCAGGATGTACTTGAAGACACCGCTGGCATCGATGTCCACTTCGGGCACCTTCATCGACATGACTCTTCTCTTCAAAATATTACCGATCATAAACCTACCTACAACAATAAACAAATCGCGTTGATGCGTTACGACGACGTTTACAATGAAAATATGATCGAGTTGTATGCAACTCGTGCGGCAATCGTGAATGTGTGGTTGCCTATTAATACATAACCTCTCGCATGAGAAAAACAAATGCAGGTTTTAGTGCCGAGCGATTAATCGAGTGATTGGCGTGGATTGATTGGATCGAAAGGATGTTGACGACGGATGCGGCGCTCCTGTGGAGGACGCTCAAGGGGGTGATTTGCATTTACAAACCTGCCGACACGAAACTCTCGCACGTCCGAACAACAATTATAAACAAACTGTGCGCCGGTAAAGTATATCAATTGTGTGTGTGTATATGGTGTTAATATTAATTATGATTGAATGCATTCGCTCACTCACCAAGAATAGAAATATATAATAGAATATGTACGTCTGCTTTTGCACGGCGTCGCGTTCAAAGTGTGCGTCACGCGTCAAGGGCACGCGCGAAAATTTAAAACGGAAAACATTATTCACCCTTGATTACCTTGGTAACAATCATCTATTGTTTTGCAGATCTGAACCAATTGGATTGCAGACCTCCCATAGATCACGTCGTAGTGGAGCCGGACGAGAAGGACTGCTTCGATGTGAAAGTCGTCCCTAATCTGGCCGACCATCCGATGGTCGTGGGGCCCAGATATCAGGCCAACGATCTTCCGTGCAGCTGGTCCAACTTCCTGGGCACATCCACATCGGGCGTACTCAGTACTACAATTCTAGAATGTTGTCGGATGTGACCTCTCTGTAACATCAATTTGCAATTCCCGTTTCAGTCTTGGGATTGGGAAGACGCGGTACATCGCTGGCGAAGAACATCAGAGAGAACTACCCGACGCGAGCGTACAGGATCAAAGGTGTCTTCGGTCAATCGACCGATAACAATTACAAGGATGGAAAGGTCGTCGAGAGATCGACATTCTGGCACGTGAAATTGTCGAGACTGGAGAGGTTGCTCGCGAACATGCAAGCCTCCCATCAGAGGAAGATGTTTGAGTGAGTGACTGCTACATTTTACAATTTGTAATTCGTTCGTGATGAATTCTGAATTCATTTTAGAATGTCCGGAGTCGATATGCAATCACAGACGGCCTACGATCTGGCAATCAAAGGACCGATCAGACCGGCAAACTCGAAGCTTCCCTTGATCTACGGCCTCAAGTGCGTGCACTTTCAACCCCCAAACTTTACGATAGGTGAGTGAGTGAATGAATGAAGTTCTCGACGACATCAATTAATCATTATATTTCAGAGGTGCAATGCGTGAATGAGTATGAGATGTATCTGAAGACGTTGATCCACGAGATCGGAACAAGTTTGCATTCTACGGCGCACTGTACAGGTCTTCAGTGCATCAGGCACAGCCATTTCACCCTCGACGACGCTTTTCTGCGTAGGCACTGGGACTTGAGACATTTGATGGCGAACATGGAGAGATGCAACAAAATTATATCTGAGCACGGCAGCATCGTGAGACAGGAGAACGCCACCCTGCAAAGAGTACAACAGTAGATAGTGTAAATTTAAATAAAATAAATAATAATAGAATAGAAAGTTGCCTATATTATATATTTTCTTTTATCACGATGCAAGTACAGTTGCCTATACTGTCATAGTTGTACCCTAGAATCCTGTCGTAACTGACCGAATAGTAAATGATATATATGGAATGAAATAAGACTTTCAATTTTATAAATAACTATATGTATATATTGCACTGAGACAAATAAATTCATATTTGAGGATCGGGTGTTTACTTGGATTGGATTGGAAACCACAGAGGACAGGATGAGGGCGAAAAGAGGAGGAGGTATTAGTAGAAACTCGTGTTTCTTTTCGTTGGAAATGCGCGCTGGTTAATCACTTTTCGCTAACATTCATAATTATATTATTTTTTTTTAACTATGCTTAGAGGAACAATCGATAAATTCTATAATCTATAAATCTAGTAAAGACAGTGCGTATGAATCGAATCATCATCATTAATCAAATCTGTAGTAATGCAATCGGATGATGTTATTAGACGTACGTGTATAAATGTGTGTGTGTGTGTGTTTTTATGCAACACAACGTACAGCGCGCATTCATAAATCCTCGTTACGGTGGGCGGCGTTACCGTCGTCATGGTGGTGGTGGGCGTCTTCGTCGTCGTCGTCTCGCGGAAGCTGCTCACCAAAGTTGCGATGATTCTCGATGATCGACATGATCTTGTTCGTATACGTCGGATGGATGGAGCGTTGCAGCTCGTTCAGCGACTCTTCAGTTTGTTTCAGCAGCTTGATGGCCGTCCTGAGAACCTTCTGCCACTTTTGCATCTCGACCGTGTGCAACGCCTCCTGCTTCTGCAGCAGCTTTATCCAATCGTCGTGGCTCTTTGGTGGGTCCCTGCAAAACACACCGTTAGCGAAGACGAAGACAAATTGGATGGAACGAGTGGTTGCCTTACTTAAGTACGTGTAAATCTATGATGGAATAGGGCGGAGCGTCGTCCTCCAGCGACTGCAGCTTGTAATACAGAACGAAATTCAATCCGATGAGCAGCAGCAGAACGGCGAACACTATGATGTTGGAAGTGCTGATGTGCGAGAGACGTCTGGCGGCAGCGCCCGTTCTCGAACCCCTCGTCATTGTTCCTCCAGCACGAAGAAAAAGTAAAATATAAAGGATATATATACATATGCGTTCGTTCGTTGGCTACCTCTTGGCTCGATCTCCTCGGAGCTGGGTCTCTGGATGCTGAGGGGTCGCCGTCGTCGACGGGATTTCCTCTTAACAGTAATACTGATGGTCTCCTTGGAGTGCTCGACGAGTGCGGAACCCAGATTCGTGAAGAAATCCTCGAGACCCTGCCAGCAGTTCTTCTCGATCATCGTCTTCACCAGACCCCACACCGACTTCTTGTACTTGATCTGACCGTAGACGGCGATCGAACTCTGCGTATCCGAGATGCGGTGGATGCAGTAGTGCACCAAGATGCAGAAGCTGTCCGCATAAGGGATACCAGCATTCACGGTCTCCACATCGATCGCGTACAGGAAGCCGGCCTTGCTGCACGGCAGCATCACCTGCAAGACAAACGAACATCAATCAACATCGTCTTCGTCGTTGTTATGGTAACAGCATAGGTATTACGAGAGCGAGCGAGATAAGAATATTGTGAATTATCTATCTTGCAGCGGACAAAAATTTGAAACATCAAAATAACATTATCCAATGGAAAATATTTGAATTATGTCACAGCACCAACCACTTACTTATCGGTGCATTTCGCAGTAAAATATACACATACATACGTTGTTATCAAAAGTATAAAATAAAAAGGAATATTGAATCGAGTCCAAATTTAGAATATCTTCGAGTGAAGTACTTGTCGAGTAAGTAAGCAACATGTTGTTTACTGAGTGCTGTGCAAATACACTCGAAAGTGGAGCTGGTAGAGAGAGAGAGATTGATTGATTGATTATAAGTAGAGCGTTGGTCGAGTATTTTCGAGCAAACTATAATTGTAATCGACGATGATGAAGTGGTGCTGCAATAGGTTGCATCTGTTGCTGCTGGTCGCAATAGTCGCTCTACTTCCGACAGTTGCGCCGTGGAAGAGATGCGACGACGTCAAGTTTTGTCGGAGGATAAGGAACGATGAGAATCCTGGTCATCGGCATTACCATGAGGTGACCAAGGTGGGCGTCGGCGAGGGCGGAGTCTACGCCGATCTGAAGGACACCCGCACCGGCCGCATGCTTGTGCTGCGCGTCGCCGCACTGAAGAACGCAACATTCTGGGTGCAAATCTTCGACCCGACGGAGAAGAGACACAACGCAACGAACGAAGCACTGAAGGGGGAACCGGAATTGAACTTGGATGCGACCGTGGACGTCGGCAGTGTGGACGTGAGGATAGAGAACGGCGAATCGAAAGCGACCATCCATCTGAAGCCGTTCCTCGTCAACGTCCATTCGAAGTATCTGGGAATCACGCTGAACGAGGGAGGACGGTTCACGTTCAATACGGATCCCGATGATCCGTCCATAGCGATGGACATTAAATTCGGTGGGGCGACGAGGGCGTACGGCATTCCGGAGCACGGCGAAAGGTATCTTCCCATTTAAAAGAGCTACTACTACAACGGTTACTACAATACAATTTCTTTCTTTCTCTCTCTCGTAGATTATCGCTGAAATCGAGCAGAGTCGGAGGTCGGGATCCGTACAGGCTGTTCAACGTGGACTACTGCTGCTACGAACTGGAGACGCCCGACTCTCTTTACGGTTCGGTGCCCGTCATCTACGGCCACGGCACCGCTCACACCGGTGGCGCCTTCTGGTTGAATTCGGCGCAGACTTTCGTCGACGTCAACTACGACGGCGGCGATGTGAACGCTCTGTTCATGAGCGAGAGCGGCATCGTCGATCTGTTCGTGTTCCCCGGACCCACACTGCAGGCGGCCGTCCGACAGTACGGCATCCTCACGGGCACCGCTCCTCTGCCGCAAATCTTCAGCTTGGCTTACCACCAGAGCAGATACAGCTACTTCACGCAGACCGATTTGGAGTCGGTGGTGAAGCGACTCGACGATGCGGATTTCCCGGTCGACGTCCTCTGGCTGGACATCGATTACACCGATGCGAGGAAATACTTTACGTGGAATTACACGGCCTTTCCGCAGCCGGACAAGATGATCGCGAAATTGGATGATCAGGGAAGGCAGCTGGTCGTCATCATCGATCCGCACATCAAGGTGGAGAAAGGCTACAGGGTGTACGAGGAAGCTCTCGAGAACGGATACTTCGTGAGGAACGTCAACGGTAGTGTGTTCGAGGGCGATTGCTGGCCCGGCCTCAGCAGTTACATCGACTTTACGAATCCTCACGCTCTCGATTGGTATTCCTCGTTGTATTCCTATGCGAAGTTTCCGCACGCCGCATCCAACGTGTACATTTGGAACGACATGAATGAGCCGTCCGTATTCAATTCGGACGAGAACACGATGCCCTCGAACGATGTGCTGCATTATGGCAACGCGAAACACAGGGACGTCCACAATTTGTACGGTTTCAAGCAGACGGAGGGCACGTTCAGAGGTTTGCTCGAGAGATCCGATTATAAGAGACGACCGTTCATCCTCACAAGGTCGCATTTCGCCGGT
>NW_017097037.1:35003-36870 GCF_001412225.1 Nicrophorus vespilloides
ACCTTCGCATCAGCATCCCCATGTGTCTGACGGAAGCGTTGGCGGGCATCAGCTTCTGCGGCGCAGACGTCGGCGGTTTCGTCGAGAACCCTGACGAGGAACTGCTCATCCGCTGGTATCAGCTTGGTGCTTGGCTTCCGTTCTTCAGGGCGCACTCGGACATAAAGAGCACACGTCGCGAACCCTACTTGTACCCGGCCAAAACTCAAGAGATATTCCGCAAAGCCATCAAACAGAGATACGCCACCCTATCGACATGGTACACCATTTGGTACGAGCACGAAAAGTTCGGTGATCCGGTGATTCGACCTCTCACCTACCACTATTCCGACGACGCTAAGACCCTCGACATCGACACCGAGTTCATGGTGGGTCGCGACATCCTCGTCATCCCCATCCTGGAGAAGAACAGAAAGTTCTCGAGGCTTACGTGCCGGAGGGCGATTGGTACGAACCGGAGCGCCAATTGCTGTTCCGCGGAGGACACACGCATCCCGTCCAGGTGAACTCGAGCGATCCGCCGGTGGTGCTGCACCGCGCCGGCAGCATCCTCTTCAGAAAGGACAAATCGCGCAATTCCACCGCGCACATGACGACGACCCAATTACACTGTACGTCTTCACGGACGAGCGAGGTGAGGCATCTGGAAACCTCTACTTTGACGATTTCGTCGGCTACGAGTACAGAAACAGCGACACCTACTTTTACGCACGTTTCACATACAAGAACGGCTCTCTCGCTCAGCACAAGATCGACGCGCAAAGCTCTTTCCCGAAACCGGCGATCATCGACAAAATGTTCGTCTACTCCATTCCCACCGGCAAATCGACAAACAATAGCAAAGAGCAGGTCGTCTCCGTGCGTGAGATCAAAGTCAATTCCAAAATCAGCATGTAAATATTCCGACCACGATTGACAGATGATAAATAAATTGATATGAATTAAATTGTTTGTTGTTTGTTGTTTTTACCTGCTTTTCGGTGACCTGTGCAGTTTTCGGTCCGACCGGTTGATTGAGGGCGACGGTCAAATTGATGACGCGACTCTTGATGTTCTCTGCATCTATCGACCACAAAGTCTGCTTGAGATCGGTCGTCTTGCGGCCTTCGTGAAAGTCGAGGAAGAACTTGGAGCTGGTGAAGAGAAGCGTGAACAGCTTGTCGACGTGCAGAGAGATCACCTCGTTCATCAGCTGCTTTCCCTTGTGCAGGGCCGAACACACGGGACTATCGAAACACACACATAACGACAATTAAACACAAACGTTCAAATAACAATAATATCATATGTGTGTGTGTATGTGTGAGAGAGAGAGTGTTAATTGATTGCGGACTCTTTTCATAATCATTAGTTCATAATTAAACGGGATAAACAAGTATCAATCGGTTCGCACGCAAAACAAAACAGGAAACGACGGCATGCTGCAAATACACACGGTTAAATCAATCAAATCAAGTCAAATTAATATTGAGAGCAGTTAATAGAAAGATAAATCTAATTGGAAACTGGTCTGCTTAAATAGAAAATACGAAGTAAAACCGAAAATATTAATTAATTGGAAAGGTCTAAATCAGGTAAGTTTGTTTGTTTGCTATTTTCTTTTTTTTTTTTAGATAAGATGAGGAGGAGTGAGTTGCGTAACTTTGCATGCACAGATGGATGATTACCGACAATTTTCGTTTTTCAATCGATTGTGTAAATAATAAAATAATACGAGTAGTCAACGCGAATAGGTGCCAACAAAGTCACCTAAATTTGTACGCTTGTGTGTATTAATTAACGAACAATAACAATAATTGGCCGCAGCGGCGATTTCTCTCGCTCTCACTTTATGTATGCAGCATGTAGTTACGCAACATTGCGCAAT
>NW_017097038.1:0-55653 GCF_001412225.1 Nicrophorus vespilloides
TTCAATTAATTTTTGTTTGTTCCAATTTAAGAATTTTATTTTGTTTGTCTATTACTATTTGTTACTATTTTCATGTAACTCTTTTTTATAAATATGTAAATGTAAATTAATTCAATAAATAATGTTTATTTAAAATTTACATTCATTGTTTTCTATTCAGAATGGGGGGGGAGTAATATCGACTTATGCAATAATATTTTGGGGTAATGGTTAAAAAAGTTCCCCGACCGCTGCTTTAGACAATAAATGTGTACAATTAATTCAATCAATATGTGCAATATTATTGGATAAATGACATGAAATATGACAGTGAGATTAGTGAATTGTAATCCGGACAGAGGAGGTCAGTTGACACTATTGCAGGGCGTTTTGGTAACGATCAATCACGTGTACGAGGTCGGTTCAGACCATGATGTTTGGTTTTGTTGGTATCTGCGATTGCGATGGATGGATGCCAATCATTTGCATTTGGGGGACTGGTGGGGCGAGGATTGAGTTGGGTGGGGTTTGGTGCATCCGTTCGGGCGATATTAATTCAAACGAAAGTTATAAATTAGTTCGATTAAATCAAAGTTGGAAATTGCGGGCACACATCGATAAATCCCTGATTTGCATTCGCCGAATTGTCATTTGCTATTTTGTAAATTAACTAATTTATGCTGCGCGCATTTGCCCCATTTTATTATTTACCGTAGTCCGTTTGTTCGTAAATATTTAGTTTTGCGCTGAATTTTCACGTTTTAAATTCGAATTTATTTACACCGTTGTTAATGGTCCAATTGGTAATTGTTAATTACATTAATTACCAACACTGCAATATTCACTACAGTTTTTATTTTAAGGATTTTATTTTTATAATTAAATTGAAATGTTTTAGCAAATTTATTAACGATTTTTTTAAATATATTAATTAACCGACGCATCCACCACTTAAATTAATTGCAAACAGTTTTGTTTATTTAACAATTTACAATCAAGTGCAGCAAGCGGCTCCGGAGCCGCAGTTTGCTGACCCTTCATCTATTCTAACGCCTACTTCCAAATGAAATTGTTTTATTGAAAAATAGGATTTTTATATGAACATTTGTAGGATTTATTAGATCATCATCGGTGTCCGAAATTAAGTATAATCATTTCAAATTAGTCTTCGTTCAAATGATGGAATGCTCGTTTTAGAGCAATTAGGATTTCGCTATAAAAGCGAATATTAATACATCCGCGCCATTCGCGGCGAAACAAATGGGAATTATCACGACCCCCCGTGCCCCCCTTTGCCTCGTTAAATGCAGTCATATAGTTTATGGTCCCACAAGCAACACACCGAACCCCAATCTCACCCCCCAAATACACACAGTTCACCAGTTTAATGCGCGCGTACGTCCGATGCAAAGCAATAAAAAAAACTAGAAACGCGCTAATTTTACGGCCAACCCTTAAATAAATAATTAGCGCTGCTTAATGCATCAATTAAAATCGCATTTTGTCGCCGTAAATGCTAGTAATTCATTAACGTTTCTGCAAGGGCAATAATTGTTGAATTTAAGTGTAAAAATACTTTAGAAAAGTAATTTATTTTGCTGATTTTGGTACTTGCATAATTCAATTTTGACAAATAGTTATGTAATGGATGTTATAAAGCGGAAAGTAGACTGAAACAAGTTCAAGGTATAGTGAAAATAAGTCAAAAATTAGGCAGAAGCAAATTCAATAAGACTGCATTGCAAGTGTTGAAATAAATAAGAAACAAAGCAAAAATAAAATGAACAAGATCAAAACATTGTAACAAGTCCAAGATATAAGGAAAATAAGTCTGAAATAAGTTGATATTAAGAGGAAGAAGAAAGTGCGATGAAATAAACTAGAAATTAGTGGAAAACAAATAAGAAAATATGTTTGAAAGAAAATCGAAATCAATACGAAAAATATATCGAGACAAGGACAAAATAATCTAACTAATGCAAAGCAAGAAAAAATATATCTGAAACAAGTCTAGAACAAATAGTTAACAAAACAGAAACGAATTTGAAATAAATCAATAACAAGTTGAATTTAAGGTGGAAATAAATAAGTAAGAAACAAATATCAAGTTGAAATCAAGTAGGAATTAATCACTAAGAAACAAATAGTAATCAAGTGTGTATGAAATAAGTCAGAAACAAATAGGAATCAAGATTAAATTGAGTAGGAATGAAAAAGGATGAAATAAATAGAAATCATTTTTTTAATTAAATAAGTAAGAGTCAAGTTAAAATTAAGTAGGAATGTAATAATTAAGAAACAAATGGGAGTCAAGTTTGAATCAAGTAGGATGAAATAAATAGGAATCAAGGTTAGAATCAAGTGCGAATGAAAAAGGAAGAAATAAATAGGAATCAAGTTGGAAATATGCAGATAACAAATTCGAAAATTACTACAAACAACATCAAAAATAATTCCAATTTGTAGATGTTGTCATAAATCTCAATAAATATAAATACGTTTATTTTTTAAGTAACTCTTAAACGAATAATTAGTATTGCTTAATGAGCCAATTAAAATCACATTTTGTCACGGAGAATGTCCGTAATTCATTACGTTCCTAAGGGGACAATAAGTGGACCACGAAGTTAAAAAATATTAAAAGAAAAAAAATAATTATACGAAGAACAAGAATTCCCATTGGGACTATATTATTAAATATATACGTATAAATATAGAAAAAGATATATTTATCTGCGGCAGCTGCATATCTGTGTGGTTATTAATTTTTATTCTCAACCCACCGCATAAACCCGTAGACAAATTGCCGGCACTCGAGCGCAATTTTATAATAACTTTTATTTACTTATTTTATTTTATTTTTCTTTCATTATTATTATTATTATTTTCGTTTCCTTATGCCTCGTCCTTTTTCTCATTCTACCTCATCATCATCATCGTGATTCTCCTCCTTTCTCGTTATATCTACGTTTTTCCGGTTTCCTCCTGCAGCAGCAGTAATTGCGAATCGCTTCGGAGCAAACAAAAATTTATAATGGAAACGTCTGCGGCCATTTATATGGAGATTATTACCGCGATTCCTGCGGGAAAACTTTTGCCCGAGTTAAATGTGACGTGCAAAAATTTTTATAACTCAATTTAAATTATTGTGAAAAATGTAGCTGATATGATCTACAGACCTCACATTTATATTGCATAACAGAAAATAACATACGCCCAACGGCGTTTCGTCTATGCGCATTAAATTATGTTATGTAATAATGATAATAAAAAACATACATGGATACGAGAAAAAAAAATATATATAATATATACGTGATGTATAAAATGATCCACCGATCGCTTTGTGGCTCGTGGAAACATCCCTTTGTTCTGCATGAAAACTAGTAAGCTGGAAAAATTGAGCAAAAGCGTGCACTCTATTTTCTCTCGTTTGTTTTTCCTTTCGGACGAACTCTGTGTTTGTGTAGATGTGTGTGTCTGTGTGTGTGTGAGAGAGAGAGATGTGGAGGATCAGGAACGGCATGGTCTAAACTCGGAGTCAAACGATCGATCCGCTCCGGAATATCCTTCCTTCCTGCTTTCCCACTTGTTACAGTCCTTCAGTAAATATAATCCTTAATAAGGATGCAGCATATTTGCTTTCAAGAGTATATTGTTATACACCTATAGATTGGATAGTGCATTATACAAGTCCTAGTTTATTATTTTACCTAATACTGATACATCCTTAAATCTATTAATTACAATTTAAGTTAAAAAGCGTTATTTTTCTTGTATTTTTGCTAAATTGATAAAATAAAATTTGTTACCTGAATTATATTTGTATTCTAACGCATCCAATAATATGAAGATTAATATTAACACAAAGTTACAGCTGTCATATTGAGACTCATAATCCATCTTCAACTAAACATAACTAAATTTTATATAAATCAAAACAGTTTTTTTTCTATTTAAAATTTCAAAAATTAGAAGATATATTTAAATTTCCATGGAAATATTACTTTCTAGTCTAAATACTTTTAGTATATTGTTATAAATTTATTTATTTTTTTTAATAATATAACTTAAGTAAATTTACATTGTATACCCGGCACATGCACCAAAAATATATTAACTTTAATCAATCACTAAAACAATTGTTGTTTTTATAGATTGAGTTTAAATATGTAAAAGTATAAATCTTTTAAATAATTAAAACTTTAACCATTTAAAGATTGCAATAGAAACGACAAAATGGTGTAAAAAGTTTAAATTAAAACTGTAAATTTATTTTCACTTATATTGAATGGAATTAAATACAATACACCATATATTTTAAGTAATTTATTAAAAATTTAAAAAAAAATAAATTTTTATACACCAAATATCATAAAAACTAAATTCCAATTAATAAAGATCATTAATGCAATTTAGTCTATAAATTATAAAAAATGTGAATTATTTTGAACAGTAACAAAACTAATTGTTGCAATTGAGTTTAGAAATATATTTTTATTGATACAATTTAAAAAAGATGTGAATTGATTATAACAGTACATTAAATTTTGTGATTGGAATTGAAATTATGTTTGCATGAAAAAGTATAAAAAAGAAAGTGTCAATTAAGTTTAACAGTAGATTGAATGCAACGAAACTCGTTACACGTAACGCTTGATACAGTACACTTACGATGAAGTTAGTGTAGCACAATGCATTATCCAACAGATAATCGATCTGTAAATAATGAACGTAATATCCTCATTAGTAGTTCCGGTAGATTTGCTCGGTTAATTATATCCTGTTTGCACTTCTAACATGTATTCATTGCAGCCGAACTATTGAGTAATGAGCTTCGACAAGTAGTTTCAGAAGCCACCATTCGCATACATGCACCTATTAATCATCCTCCTTCTCATCAAACACTTCCTCCGACACTTAATAGCAAATTATAACATATTTTCCCTTCAACAAGAAATATTGCGTTATCTGAAGGGAAACAACTCCAATTACATAATAAGAATGATTTTTAATTCTATTTCTGGTAATGAGATAATAGTAAAATTTAATTCTTAAAGTTAAACATTAAGCATAAACTTGTATCCGCTTAAGGTAAATATAGAGAACAATATCGTCATCATGCACAAAGAGAATTAAATCCTTTACAATCTAAAATGTAATCCTGATGCGTATACTTAATTTTAATTTCTTGAACAACTTATACAACTTGGACTTTATCCTATTATTACGAATCGGTCACATCGAGCTGAACGAAAGAAGTCAGCTTCCTCTTTACTTTTCTCTTTCTCACTGTTTTTTGTGTGTGTTACGTAATGCGTCTAAACTCCCTCGGGGTACGCATCTCCTTCCATCAAATGACGGGCAATGAAAAGTTAGAAGCAAAGATAATCCGCACTAATGCTCCAAATTCCCATTGTCTCTCAACAATGAAATCATTTCGCACAAAGCTTTCGGTGCAATTTCTTCGTTCCCTTTTCTCATTCATTTTCTTTCTTTATATATATTTTTTTTTACGTGCTGTTTGCTTCTCCCCACGCTTTTCTTGTGTTCTTTTTTTTTGTCTTTCTCTCTTGAGATGGAAGGAGTTGCACCTGGCGTAATTTGTATGCGGAAAACCGCGCCGCAAATACTGTTGCCGTTTCAATGCGGGCCTTCGTTTTCTTAGGATTTTCCGTTTTCTATGCTCAAACTTGACGGACACTAATTACCATTCGGTTTTCCACCCTTTCCCGTCTCTTATTTATTTGTTAATTCATTTAAGAAAACTTAGTGAAATCCGAATTATGTCCTTTGCGAGGGTAGATTCTGGATTAAGGTTTTAAGGGGGAGGACATACAACACGTACACGGACGAAACGCTCACAGACAATTGTCTGGCAAGTTTAATTGACTTTCCACAAATGCCTTATTCCTGCAGAATATTAAGCACAGAGTAATTTAATTTAAGAGACACAGAATAATTAATAAATACTTACCGAGTGAACTTCAAATTTTATTGTTTATTGATCTTGATCAAAAATAAATATAAATTTGAAAATTAATTGTTTATGTAAGATCTGTCATTTTCACAAATTTATTCCATTTTTACTCAATGAACTGTAATTCAATTATGAAAAATGACATTAAAATATAACAGAATGTATATGAAATTAATGAAAACAACATACAAATTACATAAAACTGTACATTTTAAAATTAATTATTTTAAAATTAACTTTAAGATTTATAAATATATATATTTTTAATCACATTTTACAAAATAATTACAACTCAAATATTATAAAAAGAGCTTTTCCAGCAGCAATAAAGAACTTGTTACGTTTGACTTGCTCAAATACAAGTACTTTAGACTACTTGTAACATGTGAAATGTACATGATACAAGTCTTTAACAAGTAAAATTGAGATTAAATTTCATATTTAATTGTTTGAGAATTCTACAGTAAAATTTCATAAAATTTTGGATTAGAACAAAAATTTTAAAAGAATCTAGTATAAAATGAATATGGATTTTTGATTTTGAGTTCACGTGAAAATGTATTATGAAGTCCATTAAAATATGATCAACTCAACTAAATATTACTTCAACAATAATGGAAACAAAACCAATTACACTAATGCCTCTCGATTTATAGGAAATTGGTTTACATGTTATTGACGCAAACTGTAATTACATTTGTAGCACCAGCAGTTAGTCAAAAAACTATTAAATTCATTTAATTCTTTGTTTACAAATTTAAATAAATTAACAATTAATAACATTAAAATAATAATATTGATAATTCCAATTATAAAAAACCATAATTTTTTCACATATAATAATTTAATTACTATATTATTCATGATTTTGATTAAATTATCTGAAACATTCTTCATATTTAATTAGTAAAAAAAAATCATTAATTTATAGTATCTATATTTACAAAATATGAAACATTTTTTCTTTATTAATAAATAGTAAGAGAAATAATGTTATTGATTCCATAAACTTACTTTATCCTAGAATGTGGGCTATACGCGAACAACTTGAAATTGAGTTTAAGCAACTCCACTATTGAAAAGCACATGCATCTAAACAAGTAAATAAATTACTAAAGTACAAATTTCTTTTAAAATCTAGTTAAACTTTTTGTGAATATGAAAATGAATGAAATTTATGATTATGAATGAACCAAAATATTGATACATATACTATACTATATTTAATATAAAGGTGCGTACACACAACGTGTAACTTCGTTCAAGTAAATCTTAAAGAGTATGGGAAATCGGAAAACTTGAACATATAACATACGTATGAAAATAAATTTAATTTTCAGTTAGTTAAATGAATATAAAAATGTTAATAATATTAATTAAATCCAAATAATAAATTAAATACTTTTTACTTTTTTTGTAGTAGTGTGTACGCATCTTTATATTTTTACTAATTCGATATGAATCAAAATACTAAATGAAGTGTATCTTAAAATGTCACCAATTGGTGATTAATGTATTTAAAACGTTAATGAACACAATTCATCTGAAATTGACATCGAACCTCGCAAATTGAAGATAAATCCATTAACGTCCTCGCATGTTGCGTAACCAAAGTGGAGGACGTGACAATAATGAATTATTGAACGAATTAATTAGAGCCGACGGGCCAATCTCTTTCCACTTCCCATTCAATTTATGCGAATATTTTTACACATCCATTCCGTTTGCTACAGCTTAAATTAAGCGGATTACGAAATACACCAAAAAAAAAACAACATATATTTATACACGAAATTGCTGTATGCATATTTATGTGACAAACTCTGAGCTTAAGAATTGAAGTCGTCGTTTCTTATACAAATTGAATTTGAAAAAATATACGAATATTTGTATACATCCATTCCGTTTGTAGCAGCTTAAATTAACAGGATTACATCATTTATTAATACTCACTACATTCTGCTTTCGTATTCATTTTTTGAATCCATTCAATCTATTATAGTTTCTGAGAAAGTCAATAAAATATGAAAACATTACTACTGTTTCAAGTTTTGAACTTAAAACGTAAATTACAGCCAAACTGATGAAACCACAGTGAATGTATGATTCTCCAAACGTCCAAATTTCATATATATCTTTTGAATCCATTCAATTTATTGTAGTTTCTGAGGAATTCACTAAAATATGAAAACACTACTTTAAAGAGTGTTAATTTTTCTTTGTTTAATCTTCGAAAAATTGAATTTGAAAAGAAATATTGAAATCCTTTTACATATTATTTCCAGTCTTACAGCTTAAATTAATTGTAATGCATACAGAAGATGAAGAAACATAGACACGGAATTACAACATGCATATTTATGCTACAATTTCTGGTCCTAAGAATCGAAGGCGTTACACAGTACAAAAAATTGGATTTGAATAACGGTATTCCATTCGAGGCACGTGTGAAATTTCGGTCGGCAATTTGTTTCAGCATCGAAAAATAACGTTTTATGCAATATGATAACAATTTTCTAGTTTGTTTATATAAAAATTGCTTCTAATTTAATTTAAATCTGTTCATTGATGAATGAGTGGATGTTATGAATCCTCTATTAACAATAATCAGCTCTTGTTCGCTAAACGTTGAATCCTGTTAAAGTACAATTTCCATCGCTTGTGACAGCCATTATTGTACTGATCGTCTGAAATCAAGCGGCTTTTAAGCCCCATTGTCACAATTCAATCCTCCAATAATAACATTTTACCCAATACATAAATTTTATACAAGTTTTTCTATATCTATTTGTATTTTCACAAACAAACAAAGCGCCATTTCAGTAAGTGATTATGCAAATCGGAGCACTCCGAATGCATCAGTATATTTCTCAGTTTTGCAGTTTTCAAGCGAATCGAATCCAACGTTGAATTAATGTTATAGAATGGAAAACGCATTTAGTTCTTTACTTTTTATATATTTTTTTTATATACAAAAACAAATCAATTTGTAAGTATATATGGAAAATAAATTGGAGAATATAAGCTAAAAACTGTTATGTATTGAGGTAATCATATACGATCACGTTTCTGACTGCATTTCCATTTTTCCAATTGCATTATTTAAATGCAAAATGTATTTGAATTCTACAATATTACTTTTATTGATTCTATAGTGTAATATCACATGAATATTATATAATATACTTTTCTGAAAATAAAATGATCAATTTACAATAAATTTTACTTAACTTTAATCTCTAATGAACTATAACAAATTTTAGAAGCAATTTCTTACCAAAAGAGCCACATCTGTTATATAATCTATGAATTATATAATCAACTAATTAAAAAAATGACTAATATCCGGAAATCATTAACTTGACGTATTTTGTAAATTTAGTGCAGTCACAATGATTTGAATGTACATACGTTAATAATAATTGGTTATAATGATACCAAAATGATAGTAACATTTATTTGTCAATTATACCAACGTAAAAAAATACGTCACTATACTTTGATACAATCTTTAGGGAAATTTATTTGATATATACGTACATTTATGACTCGATATATTTGTATCTAAAACTTTATGACGATACTTACGTTTATTGTCAGAACGCAGGATGTTATATGAATGCATTACATAAATGCGAATACACTACAATAGATGAAATATATGTGAATGCATTATATATATACAGCAATACCTCGCTTAGTCCGCTAATAAACCGGACTTTTTGAAACCAGATTAATACATACACAAAAAATCGCACCATGGCTGTATAAAAGCAAAAATACGATTTGTATAAATAAAATATGTTTACTTTATTTTTCTCAATTAAAATTTTCTATGTTTTGAAATTTTCAAACAGCAAATCCGGACTGTGCAAATCAGGATTATGCTATGCAAAGTAAAGAAAAAACTGTCGTTCCAATTTTTACAATGCAATTAAAAATAGTAAATTTGTTCATGAATTGGATCAGTTTTTATATAAAACAAATATGTAGTATATTTCTCAATTAAAATTTAGTGTATTTTAAAATTTTCCTTGCATATTAAGAGTTTCTGATACATCTCGGGGGTCGAGGATTTAAGCACGACAAAAAAAAATGTAATTAAAAATAGTAAATTTGTTCACGAAATCGGAACAAGTCCGGACGATAAAATCGCATTACGCATTCATATTATTCATGGAAAACTATCCTCCCCTCCAAATATATTCATGTGTGCGTCCAATCTCACATCTACTCCCACGCAAAACACACACACACACACTCATCCGCATTCCGAAAACTTTTATATTTTACTTTCCGTCTCCAAAAAACTCAAACACGACTATCTCCGCCTGTTTATATTCCGCACTTCCGAACTCACACACACGCAGACGTAACAGCAGTTTCTACGTTATATTAAACTCTGATATCTGAAACGCAACTTTCCGAATTCACCCCCCCAAACGACGAATTCCATTATTTATAATGAAACCTCCCCTTTTTTTTCTTCATTCTCGAAAAAAAAACTTTGCTTCGAGCTTTCGGAAACTTCTGATGGGTATTTTTTTATATTACATTTTATTGTAGGCTAAGTAAATTAGGTTAGGTGTTTTGGCTTATGGGAGGGTGTAGGATGGTCTCGAGGTGCTGGAAGAGAAGCGCCAAATCGCTGCGATCATTTGCAACTTTCTGAAGCTCTTCTCCGAGGATTTGACAACAGTTTAACAAAACCGAAGTCCTTTCTCTGATGGCAACTGGGAGAGCGCTGTCCAGGACGTAGCGACTGTGCTGGAACTTCACCAGGATCAGATCGAATTGTTTCTTCAACTTCTTCAGCTGCGCGGCGCTGAAGTTCGAGTCCAGGATCATTCGAAAGTTATGAATCGCCTTGTTGAAGTCCGCCTTCTTATCCTTGTAATCTGCAACTAAATCGTCAAGTTTTTTGGCGCCGCATAGGCAACTGGTTATTGTTTTCCTGGTCGTGGCGTAACCGGAGTTGCGCGGAGTCGTCGAAAGGTTCTTCAACAGAGTTGAGAAAGTTGAAGATTTCGCGTTCGTCGCGAGGAAGTCGTCGATGTTGTTGCAGAGACGGTACGAGGCCCTCATCTCCAGATCGAGGCAATCCAAATATTGAACTAAAGTTTCCAGGACAGTTTCGAGTTTGGCAAAGTTCGCGTGCAGCGGTCTGTTCACGTCCGAGTGGTCCAGTTCAGAAGAGACAGCGTTAGAAACCATTATCTCCAGCTGATTCCTCAAGCTGTCGCACGCCCTCGGATTGATCTCGCTTTTTGTAGCGCAGACCGCAGCACTTCTGCTCATCACCTGCTGAAAATCCTCGGCTCTGCAGCTGCACAGCTCGTGACACACCTTACCATCATCATCATCCTTCAACTTAGAACCTTCAGGTTTCTGAAGACTATTGTGCCAAGACTTTGAACGTTTTCCTTTCTTCCTTTTAAACTCATCCTCGCTGTCCTCAGAAAACACCAGATGCAGTGTGGAATGATCGCTCTCCTGGTCCAAAATCACCGGCTCGCTAAATGACATCACTGCCAAAATAAAAAATAAACAATGTCAATTTACATAAGAAAACGAGATTTCAAAATATTTATATACAAAAAAAGCGTTAATCCTTTTGATCTAAAAGCGGTGCCAACAAAAAAAAATAATATAAAACCAAACAACAAGGAATTGCGGTTCGCGCGAAAACTAGAGCCCCGGAAAATTGGAATTTTCTTCGTGCGGTAAATTATGAAAGTTTCGCTTCCTTCGAGAAACGGAATCATGAATTAAATATTAAACATTGTCCCGCTCCTACAATACATCAGAACTCTCATTCCACTTTTCTTCTGCCCAGGAACTTAATTACAAAGTCAAACTTGCATCGCTGATAGTTAAAAATTCAAAACTCTGTGAATATTCATACGGGGAGGACGCCGATGTCGGGACGCGTAAAAATTAATTTCACATACAAGAATCGATTAGGAAGGGTGAAGCAAATGCATATATATATATATATTTTTCTATATGCGGTTAACCTAAATAAATTATTCAAGAGTGTTTAAACTTGTACTCGTTGTTTTTTTTTATGAAATGGGTCAAGTTGATCCGGCAGTTTCCTGCTTTCAAATGAAAATTATATACGTGTCACCAAAAAACTTTAATAGTAAATTATTCACGTACTTCTGAAAAAAAACTGTAAACTAGGATCATTTATTATGGAGAAGTAAAATCAATTGCAAAGTATACATATTATTGAGTATTTTATGAAAATTATTAGAAAAAATTCCAATACAAATCAATTAAAACTTAAAATATGTAAATAAATTTCTTAATTAAATATTAATTTTGATTAGGAAATGTGGTTGAGAAATTAATAAAAAAAAAAATTTGTTTATTAAAAAGTGAAGCTGAAAAATTCCAATACAAATTAATAAATAAAAAATTACAAATTGATATATAAAATTATGATTAAAAGACTTGTAAATTTATATTTTGTTATGGCAACACTGAATTCGTAATAGCCGAAACTTTAATGGTTCCAATGGTTGTGCAAACCCAATTTACAACATTAGTGGGGATTAACATAAATGAATTATTGCCTTAATAATGAACGAAATATCTGCGGAGAGTACCTATGCGACTATAAATCTAAAAGGTCGACCCACAACTGTTACAGTTATGTAATTCAAGCTGATTTTTTTTTTCTTTTATAAATTATGAAATATTATCATAAGTTTTAAAGTCTTAAAAAAGGTATTTTTTTATTTCTTCTATTATTAATTAGATTGAATTAACGAAAATATTGTAAGAAGTTAAAAAAGTTATGAATTTAAATAATAAAGAAAATAGAGGGTAAAATATTTGAAATCTTTTGAATTTATACATTTTTACATTTTTTTTCAATTAATAATAAAATTTGATCAAAGAAAATTTATAATTTGTAAGAAAAGATACGAAAATTTTATTAAAAAAAATTGATTCTTAGTATAAATTTATAGCTTTTAAATAATAAATAATATACACATATAAACGTGCATTACAAAAGTGCCAAAATTTGCACAATTGCTTAAAATATATATTGATTAATAGTTTGCAATTAGCAATAAATAAAACAAATCGGACGTTATGCAATAGAACAGCGCTGCGGTTATACAACCAAATCGGCATCAGGCGGAATTAGCATGAGCGTTATGAGTTGCGGAAGCCATCATCAATTGTGTCTGTGTGTGTGTGTGTGTTTACGTTTCAATAACCGTGGATTTCCTGAAAAGTTCGCGTGTCTGCGAATGAAATGCGGCTACATTAAATCGGAATTACACAGATTTATATATAATAAAAAAAAATATCAAAATTAATGTAATCTCGCATTATGCATGCACCGCATTAGCGTTACGTAATTCAATTTATTGCAATCAACTGCAGCGAATTTCCATATGGAAATTGCGGTATTATCATGGATACAACTGAATTATTTTTATTCATTTTCTTTTTTTTAGTGTATATTAATTCATTGTTTTGATATTAAAATTATGAAGATATATTTCATTGAATCGTGATTATTTTGCAAACGAAACATATTTAGATACAATTTTCATTATACAGTAAAACCTCTTTTACCGCTTCCTCAATTAACGCTGATTCGATGTAACGCAATTCACCTATCCCCCGATTTACACGATAGATTGGTTCCTGAGAGAAACGAGTAAATCAAAATCGTAACATTTTGAATGTATGTTATGTATGAATGTATGTATACATGAGTATACATTTTGTTGTTTATTAATTATGAATCAAATACAAATATTGAAATGCAAAAAAAAATGTTTTTTTTGATCATAGCCAGTGTATTTTCAACATTAATTTTTAACCGTGTAAAAGCGAAAACTTGTAACAAAAGTACCGTGTAAAAGGAGAAATATGTCATTTTTAACAGTTATTTTTAATTTGTATTTAAACCGTGTAAAAAAGAAAACGTGTAAAGAAAGGTGTATGTATTTTAAGGCTGTTTCACTGAGCACTTAAGTACTAAACGAATCTATAGATAATCCATTAAATAATATTTAGGTTAATTGGTTAATAGATATTAGTTAAAAGATTACCTAATGTTTTTTTTTTGGTGGTAAAATAAAATATGAAACTACTTTTTTAAATCGTGCTGCGTTTTATCATCAAAATGTTTACACGACAATTTGTCTTTTTTTTTTCTTCTTTTCTTTGGTGTATGAGAATATCTTTTTAGAGCGATTTTTTACGAGTCTGTTCGTTGTTGCGGGACGGAAATTGCTCGTGGTGGAAGAGGGATGTCTTGTACAGAGAAAAAGAAATAATAATATGCATATATATATATATATATATAAATGTGCATATACATAAAGTTTCGCCCTGTATGAATCGTAAATAGCGGTTTTAAAGCCAGGTACAAGATCTCCGGGCATAATAATACAGAACACTTCATTAGTTCATACAAGGCAAGTTGGAAACTTTCTCGACTTAATATAACACGAACAATATCAGCTTAAAGCTCTCTTAACATCGCCCATCCTCGCTCTTTTGGTAGCATCTTTTTACTTGTTACCACTACTTATTTCATTGTTTAATTAGACGTCGGTGCTAAATTAAACATTCGTTTTTAAAGCGTTTTCAAAGCTCAGAAAATTGTATAATTATATCAACATTTCTCTACTGTTTTGCATATTTCTTGTAAATTGAATACATGATTTGTTTATTTACAAACACAACACAAAAATTACAACTTTTTTTTTAATTTACTATAGTTTCTAAAAATATCACTGATATGTAAAAAGTTTCTTCGAACGTTTATTTATCATTACTTCATTTTTGAACACGAATTACTCATAATATTCCACAAATATCCAATTTTCATAATCATCTTTTGCATATATTCTATCCATTATAGTTTCTGAGAAACATTGCTTTTTCGAGCTTTCATTACTTCATTTTTGTACACGAGTTTCAGTCAAATCGTTGAAATCAATGAAATCACAGCAATAACAAAATAAACGTTGCATTCCCCAAATATCCAAGTTTTATATGTATCTTTTGGATCCATTCTACCTGTTATAGATTCTGAAATAAACACTAATATATAAAAACACTGCTATTTTGAATCTTAATTTGTTCTTTTTTTCATTAATTATTTAAATTTATATTTATATTGAGAATTCTTCAAGAAATAGTAAATAATTATATTTTTTCTACAAAAACAAAAATTAAAACTAATACTTTTAAAACTGTCATACGTTTCGATTGACGTCAACTTATTTCTTCGGAACTTTGTTTTCCGCGTTTGAATCGATTTTATCACACGTTTCTCCAACGAAATGTCGCATAATGTATCCTGCAGATTTCCTTCCACTTTGACTCGATATTTCTAACTTATTTTATGTAAGATTTACTGCCTCATCTATCCTAACAGATATATCAAGTTTAGAAGCTAAGTAAACAATCGCTTACAGAATTTTCCTCTGCTTTTTATTGAATTAATCTTTAAACTTTCAATGTTCTAATAACAGTTTCCGCTTACTGTTTGTGTTTCACTTGGAACATATTAAATTATATCCTCTTGGAAATATGCTTATATGAAAAATTCTTATTTTCACTTGGTTTTTCCTCAAATCTCGTGTTTTTTTTTAATATTATAGTCTTTAATTTCTTTCATAATTTTTAGTTACAATAATAATTATTTGTTTTCATTGTAAAAACAAAGCACTCATTAACATTTCGTTACCATTTTGACTATTTTTATTACAAAACTAAACTATTTCATCTATTATTACCTAATTATTTTCTTAACACATAAATGTACAGTGGAACCTCGCTTAACGAACAAAATGAATTATAAGTAAAAGGACTCACCTAAAGAGCGACGTTTCCAAAATATTATAAAGGTCTTTGCACTTAAAAATTTCCTATTGTGCGGTTGTCAATGAATACAATATTAATTCATGGACATTTTTCTAGTGAAACATAGTAATAAATAAACTATATATATAGAAAATTTCTGCTTCATACATAAGTTAATTAAATGGGAAACAATCTTTACTGCATACCGACATGCAAAATGGTTATCGACCCGACCCTTTTTTTATATAGCAAACATTTTTTTAGAGCTGAACGCTCGGCATTTCCATACTAAATACAATTTCCCTCTGTAATATCATTATCCTTTTTCCAGGTATCATTAATTTCCCATTATTTTAAGTTAAAGCATGTTTCATATACACAATTTTCTATGTAAATATGTATATATAAAACGATACATAATAATCACTGTACAATTATTAATTCTTAATATTCACTTTAATTTAAATCAAAAAAAAAACTTTTCTAAATCTTGCTCAATTATAATTAATTTATCAACAAAATTCATAATTTTATATCATTTTTATGAATTTATCATGCAATTCTTGAAACATTGTTTCATTGGCAAATTTTGATAGTTTTTATTTAAAGAATTTAATTTTTCAACAAAATCTACTTATATAATATGTTTTATTTTGTCAATTCAATCATAATTTCATTAATTTTATATCATTTTTATGATATTATTAAGTAATTCTAGAAAAATTGTTTCATTGGCAAATTTGGTTAGTTTCTATCTAAATTTAACAGATTTTGATGTCAATTTAATTAAATAATTAAACAAGTTTATTTTCAAACATTTCTATCTTCATATTCAATTTTTTAGAATTTGTTTATGTTATCAATTCAATTAAAGAATTTAATTTTTCAACAAAATCTACTTATATAATGTGTATTTTTATTTTGTCAATTCAATCATAATTTCATTAAATTTATATAATTTTTATGAATTTATCAAGTAATTCTAGAAAAATTGTTTCATTGGCAAATTTTGTTAGTTTTTATTTAAATATAACAGAATTTAATGATAATTAAAGAATAAAAAAAGTTTATTTTAAAACTTAACTGTCTTCATAATCGATTTTTTTTCGAATTTGTTTACGTTATTAATTCAATTAAAGAATTTATTTTTTCAACAAAATGTACTTATATAATATGTTTTTTTTTGTCAATTTAATCATAATTTCATTAATTTTATATGATTTGTATGAATTTATCATGTAATTCTATAAAAAAAATTTATTGTCAAATTTTGATAGTTTTTATTTAAATTTAGCCATTTTTTATGTCAATTTAATTAAGGAACAAGTTTATTTTAAAACTTTTCTGTCTTCATATTCGATATTTTTAGAATTTGTTTATGTTATCAATTCAATTAAAGAATTTAATTTTTCAACAAAATCTACTTATATAATATAGATTTTTTGTCAATTCAATCATAATTTCATTAAATTTATATCATTTTTATGAATTTATCATGTAATTTCAGAAAAATTGTTTCATTGGCAAATTTTGTTAGTTTTTATATCAATTTAACCGATTTTGATGTAAATTGAATTAAAGCACAAAAAAAGTTAATTAAGAAATTCATGATTCATATGATTTTGTTTGTCAATTAAAGAATGAAAGGATCTAATTAAGTAAGCCTTGAAATCCCCCTTTGGGGACTTTGTGACAGTTAATTTTTTTTTTGAAAGATTTACAAAGGAAGTGAGTACGCTAAATGAAATAAATTACCATGCGTTGTGTTTTCTCCGGTTTCCTTTTGCTCCATTTCGTCTTTCCCATCTAGACTTTCCTGCAAGTTTCCTGTAACACAAAAGAACTTGCATACAGCAAGGAAGCAGGATGAAGGAAGAGAGAGAGAAGGAAAAGAAGAAAAAGTATAGAGAATTGCGAGAAAGAGCAAAAGTAACTCGAACGAGCGGAGGCTTTTGAGCTCAAAGGGAAATTATGATTCGAAAACTTGGCCCGAATAAAATATTTATTTCCTCGCGCATTCCGCACATACACACGACACAACTGAGTAGACATGTAAAGAAAGAAATAAGAGAGAAAAAAATATATAAATTGTATAGGACTTTCGTGTTTGAAGGAAAGAGTAAATCGGGATTTCCGGGAATAAATTCCGAAACGAAATCCTTGGCTAATGTTGAGAGAGAGGAAAAAAAGTTTTTTTTTTGTTCGTAGAATTAATTAACAGAAGAATGGAGTATTTCGATTGGATCCGTACAAATATTTAATTCGATCTGAAACACTTCTCTGGTCGTTCTCGCTTATTCGCTGGAATTTCGTTCTTTTTTTTTATATAGAATAAATAAAAGGTTTCTCGTTTTTTTGTTGGTATGGAAGGGGGCGCGCTTTCGTCCAGTAAATTCCCTAAAAGTAAATATTGATCGGTCGGATGTCCTTCTCCTTCCTCATCTTCAGCGGGGTTGAGGTGGGGAAAAAAACGGTGGAGGGCTTTGATATTGGGTTAGGAGACCCTTCGAAATCGTCCTGGAAATTGAGCGACTGGCAACTTTCAGGAACGTTAAAATATTTACACCATTACACTCTGAAAAAATAGCGAGAAAGACAAATATGATTTATCGAATGAAACAATATTTTCTATCTTTTCAAAACGTAAAAGTAATAATATTTATATAATACGTAGCAATTATTACTTTGTCTATTTTAAAAAAAAGAATTGTTAATTATATATATTAACTAATAATTATACATAAAACTTAAAAGAATTAGGAAAAAATGAAGTAAATTAAATAAAAATCTAATTATCTTAAAACTTAGTACACTTTTATTATATATAAATATATAAGTTCGCAATATCCAAATGTTAATACCCGACGCATCCACTAATTCTTTATTTCAAATTTGAATTATATAAAGAAAAATTTCGTGATTTTGTAAATATTTTAATTTATTTTTTTTTAAATGAACTAAAGCAAAATATTTCAGTCAAATAGAATTAATTAAATATTAAATTTAAACTGACTTTCATTATTATTAAATAAGAAAAATTACATTTCAAAATTATTAACTCATTTTCAAATTTCTAAATATAGCTTGCATTAAACGAGTAAGAAATTTCCGGATTTTTACTCGTATAGTGAAAGAATTTTCCCTATATAAACTATAACGCGTTCCATTTTGTAGTCATTTTTCTTACAATTTATTTTGCTCGTTAAGCGAATTGCTCGTTCCACTGCGAGGTTCCACTGTATATACAAAATGTGTGGGATTTATTGAAATGTAGCTTATTTATGACTGAAGTTTGCATGCATTTTCTTTTGCTGAAAAACGTAAGTGTGCATTATATCAATAGAACAATTTTATTATGTGCAATTTCATCTCTAATTTGTATATTTACTTCCTTGATACGTGACTTGTACACATAAAAAAAATTGGTGCAAATAATAGCTTCTGCACAAATCGCGTGTTCTTATTTCAACACAAATTTCACCTTTGATTTATTTTGAATTTTTTTTTTGGTGCTAGTCTAAATATACATGAAAACATTAATAGTTTATTATATATCATTAGTTAAAAATTTAGACAAGATATTTCAATTCAAATTTTAATACTTTAATGGAATATTAAGCATAGTCTCAATATAAACGAAAACATTAATATTGTATTATGTTATATTAGTTAAATGTTTGTAAATGTTGAATGAAAAATTAAGCTTGGAAAAAATGTCTAAAAAAAAATTATATTATTGATGAATGAAAATATTATTAGTTCAAAATGTATACAATTTATTTAAAAAAAAATTGCGAATTTATGTAAACGTTTATGGAAAAATTGTGCTGTGTAAAAATTGTCAACATTTTATTTATTAAGCTTTGTATATTAAATTTAATTTTATAATTGCTTTCATTTAGATATTAAATGTACATAAGTTACTGCAAATTTCATTTTCAATTTTATTAATATTTTTTTATAGTGTTTATTTTTTATACAAAAATCTATTGTATATTGAATATTATTATATACACTGATAAAGAAAAATTAAATTAACAAAAAAAAACTGACTTATTGATTTGATTCGAAGTTTAATAAATTAAATTAATATATTCAATTATGTTGTATTATGACTTTCTTAATTAAGAAATATAACAATTAGACAATAATTTTATTTAATTACCTTGGGAAAACGCAGCATCTACGTCACGACGAAACAGCTGCCTGCACACACTATAAACAATTCCTATTTGGGCACGAAACGCGGTTTATGCGACGCTATGCATCAGCGGTGGCTGCGCGCGCTATACTAATTGTTATTGGGCACGAAATCACCTTTATAGTTAAGAAAACACGAATGCTCGAATCGGAACGAATCGTCACGACGAATCAGCTGCAGCTGCGAGTAATAAACAAATCCTTATATGGTTATGAAAACGCGACTGGAGTATCAAGTCACACCTGCGTATCGATGAGTCATCTGCAATTACGAATCTCCGAAACAAATCCATATATTTTAGTGCACAACTAGTACACTTGGTTCTCTTTTTATGCGGTAGATACAGGAAAACGCATACAAATAAATCGCACAAAAAAAGACCAGACACACGTATAAAAATAAAGGATACGTTCCATAATTTTTTAAAACCGCATAAAACTAAATCAATGAGTTACAATATACCGAAAATCGCATAAAAAAGGGTTTATTAAGTTTCAGAAAAATAATTAATCTTACTATATTCTTCCTGAAATGTTTATTCATAATTTTATAAAAACGTTAACAATCATAGACAAGTTTATTAAATTTCAGAAAAATATAATCTTAACATATTCCTTCTAAATTTATATGGAAAAATTTTACAAAAAAAAAATACAGAAAATTTTTATGAAAGTTTATCTTTCTTCACATTTTTTTTTCTTTTGAATTATCGTCGTTATATGAGAGTGTTTGGCATAATTTGCGAACTGGTTCGTAATCACTTTCATCACTTGAAGAGATAGTCAGCATATCAGATCTATGTCCAGAAGATAATGATTCTTCACAAGTAAAATTAGTCTCAACTTCGCATGTTGATTTTTTCCGTTTGACAATATAATCAGTGATTGAACTTTGCCATGGCTTTGCTATTTTTTTGTACAATTCCTGATATTCAGAAATGCAATTCTGAAGCTCGCGTTGAAACTTGAATGCTCGTTCATAATTATCATCTTTTTCGATGAAATGGTTTGCCAATTTGTGTCCAAACGTGTCAAAATGTCCTAAAATAGTTATATAACTTCAAAATCGCATAAAAAGAGTACACATAAAAAGAGGACCGAGTGTACGTTTTGTTTTAAGTTTACTGATCAATTAAAAAGCATACATTAATTGAGAAATATTTGGTTTATACAATCATGCATTTTCTTTGTAATTTATTAAAAGCAGAAATCATAAAATAATACTTACACCGTGTCGAGTACAGGTATCCCCCGACTTACGAACCAAAGTGTTCTCGTAAGTCGAATTTGTTCGTAAGTCGGGGCAATTTTAAAAATTTCTAAATGTACTTATATTACCACACTTTATATCATGGTTTTTACTTTTATATATGTTAAAGTCCGTATTACTGACTGCATAGATTTGAAAAAATAGATTAAAATAACCAAAATACTTACAATTACTTTTCAATGTAGGCATCACAATTATTTAATGAAAAAACGACAAAAGAAACAAATGCAACAAAAGAACTTTTCAATTTTTGTTTGTACAGTTAATTTTATTATCATTTGTAACTTGTAACAAGTTAAAGCTTTTAGAATTTTGTTCGTAAGTCCGGGAGTTCATAAGTCGGGGAATATCTATATTTATTTAAAATTTGAAGAATTGTTGTTTTTTACAACGTTTTATAAAATAAATAATTACCATATTTTATTTTTGAATGCATTTATAATTAATTAACTCTATGGTAATGAATTTGTTTAGCATATTATATTCTTAATGAAATTTTAATTAATTGACTCTATTTAATGAAGACTTTGATAATAATCTATACTTGAGATATAATTAAATTATAGACGCGAGTGCTTCTCCTTATTTTATCTAGAGTGCGGCGGCACGATGATAAAGTCACCCTCAGGATCAGCCATTTGTTTCTGCAACATATTGATTAGTGCGGCTCGTTAGGATCGACGCCTTCAAGTATTCCTGTTCGCCGCAAATTGCTCCCATTTCGGATCAATTTAGTGCCATTACCCGGCGCATCCACCAATTACTTGCAGCACGGGTTGCCTAATACAAAAGGAAAAAACAATCCTGCGGCACAGAATTAACCAAATTAAAGCAGGAAACATAGCCAACTATACTTCAACAGCAACAACAACAAAAAAAATGCAAGCATCACTGTTTTTTGCGCAGAAAAGCGGAAAGTAAATACAAAATAAAAAATGAGCTCCGACTGATATTCGAGGGGTCTGCAACGTCCGGTGGATATAAATAATACGTTAGTGTCCTAATTTTTTTTTTCTGTTTTTAGATATATATATATATTTTATATGTGTGTATGTAGGTTGTTGTATGTCGCAGGGCAGGGCTATGCTCTATTTTATTTTCATCCCTCGTCCGCCACAGCCACAGCCGCAGCAACTCTGCTTGCTGTTGTTGTGTTTTTTTTTTATATTTATTTTTCTCTCTCTTTTTTTTTGGTATGTGCGACTATTTTCGCCGCAGATATACGGGTCCTGTTTCCGCTAAAACAGAAGTCGACATACAAAAATAAAATATAAATTCAACAAAAACACGAGCCCCCGAGCAGAGTACAGCGTTTGCAGCGCTCCCCAGGGCCGAGTGTAAATAATGCACTTAATTAAAACAAATACGGTTTTTCGGCGGGTCGCGGAAACAATGGGATGCGGCGCCGCCTCTAATTTTTTTTGCGAGGGGTTACCTTGGAACTGTTCTGAAAATGGGGGTGGAAACGCGGAAGAAAACGAAGCCGTGGGGTTTAAGAAACTCCTCACTTATATTATATCTCCTTGAAACAAAACACGTCTTCCGTTTCCTTTATGTAAATTAGTAATTATCTTTGTTTAGGAGGTTTAAAATCTGAATTGTCTATCGAATATTTCTATCATTTTTTTTAAGTTGAATATATAGAAAATTTCTATTAGAAACACATTTGAATTATTTTTCATGTGTACATACTTTATATTATTAAATTATTAAAACTTTGCCAAAAAAAAACTGAAAATACTAAAATAAAATGAACTTTTAAGTCTAAACTTTATATCATTTTTTATCATTTATTAAGGATATCATATAAAGTATGCGAATTATTTTTCATTTGTTCTTACTTTTTTATTACGAAAATATGAAAAATTTACAAAAAAAAATACTGAAAATACTAAAATAAACACTTAGTTTAAGAAGTTTAAAGTCTATACTTTATATCGAACATTTCTATCAGGTATTAAGGATTATATTAAATAAAGTATTCGAATTTTGTTTTATTTGTACTTACTTTTTATTAGAAAATTATGAAAAATTATGAAAAAACTGAAAATTAGAAAATAAAACACTTAGATTAGGAAGTTTAAAGTCTCATCTTTGTATCAAACATTTCAATCATCTATTAAGGATTAGTATATACAGAGTATTCAAATTTTGTTTCATTTTTACTTACTTATAATTATAAAATTATGAAAATAAAGTCTCAACTTTGTATCAAACATTTCAATCATCTATTATTTATGTAGATTAGTATATGTAAAGTATTCAAATTTTATTTCATTTTTACTTACTTTTATTACGAAATAATAAAAAAAATTACCAAGAAAAACTGAAAAAACTAAAATAAAATAAAGCAATTACTTTAGGAAATTTAAAGTCTAAACTTTATATCGAACATTTCTATCATGTATTAGGGATTATAATAAATAAAGTATTCCAATTATTTTTCATTTGTTCATATTTTAATTATGAAAAATTGAAAATTTTATCAGAAAAAAAAAATGAAAATACTAAAATAAAAGAAAACTCTTATTATATATTTATTTCATTTAATAAGTTCTCTACATTATTCAAGAATTTTTCTATTAATCTGAAGTTGGTAAAGGCTACATAACTAAAAAAAAAAGTAAAATGCATGGAGTAATCGGTTCTTCCAATATCCCGGACTATTTGAAACCAATACAGGGAAAATGTATACAGTTAAGTACCAAAATAATAATTTTGTATACTAATTTTCTAGAAATAATTTAGAATATGCTAAATTAAAATTTAGTTTGTTTTGAAATTTTCAAACTGGGACATTAGTCAATCTACATTTATTCTGTTGTTGTTGAAAAATTGATTCAAACATTCAATCAATTTTTCAACAATAACAGAATAAAATTGTTAAATTTTTTTACTTTTTTTTAACACAATGCTAAGTATCTTTCAGAAAAATGAATTAATTATTTTTCTCCTGTTTATGAACAGTTTTTTTTCACAATCGATAAAGTGCGAGCGTGCATATGATGTGAAAACTCTTTGTGAATGCTTATTGGCGGGGAAATTCCGGGTAAAACTGATAATAGATATATACATTTTTTTTATCCATGCATTTTTGCTTCGTTACTGGATTTAACGCAATTTCCGTACCGTGCGTTTTTTTTTTATATTCGTTTTCATATTTTCCGTTTATTACATCAACGCACGAACCAAACGTAATTATTCTCTTCAAGCAATAGCGGAAGTCCGATTTATTAGATTATTTCTATTATATGGATACCCCAATTTTGTTAGTAAACTTTGTAACACGATTTTTATGTCATAGCAAAATTTTATTCACAAAAGTATGTTATTAACAATATTTGTATTTTACTCAATATGAAATAATTGAATTGATGACAATAAGTATAAAATAATAAACAAATCAATTTAGATATAAAATTTGTGAAATTGTTATATTAATCAGAAGAAAAAATTGTATTTTTTTTTTTGTAAAATTACCATTTAATTATGTTTAATGTTAAGAATTATTTCTCTACCAAATTGTTGTATTTCTACACCAATATTACAAATCAAAATAATGTTTTATTAAAAACAATATGTACAATTTTATAAATTCTAAGAAAAGTATTTATAGTTTTTTTTGTCTACTTTAATGGATTAAGAAGAGAAAATAATACAAAATGTAATGTATAACACGATTTCATATAACGCGTAACGTGTTAATCGCGTTAACATAGTTTGTTGTGTATTTATTATATATAGTGTATATATAAGTTTGAGTATGAAATGTTCATATCTAAAGGTGTGTTTTGTGTGTTTGCAGGAAGACGGGATATGCAAAAATATTCAGATTGGCGTCAACTGTGGTACCCAAACTTCGAGGACTTCGCCAAAGCCGAGAACTCCGTTGGGGATCACAACAATACCGTGACTAACGTGACTGTGCAGCTGGGAGCGACCGCATACCTGCATTGCCACGTCCGCAGCACCAACGACCGAACACTCGCAGGAGCCGAGGTAACAACTTTGCCGTTCACATCATAAATCATCACTTAATTCGATTACTAAATACTTCCTAGTCCACATATACTCTCGCACACAACCATACACATACATCATCTACACCTAGTGGATGCAAGTCCTTCTCCCTGCAGGAATAGCAAACTTTAACTGACATCAATTCCTCGTTAGAAATTAATTAAAGCTCTGCACTTAGCGGAGGGTGAAAAGCAACGGGCGGACGAGCTTTCGTTATAAACTCATCGCCGAACTCGTGATTTTCCATGAGAATTTCTAATGCTAACTGACTCATCATCGAAGCACTTAAAGCTTCCATCAAAAATTCACTCATTTACAAAATCTTCGATATTTACAAGACAAAAAGTCTCTACGTTTACGAAAATTCAGCGTTCCTGGAATTAACAAAATACTTGTGAGAAATATACGTAATTCATATAACAGTTCAAATATTAACAAGAAGAAAAAAATATTTTACATTTATGAAAATTGATCAGAAAGTTACTAGAATAATAAAAATAATTGAGAGAAATATACGGAATACATTTACAAGACGAAAAAAGGTTTTATATTTACGAAAGTTGATGAGAAAGTAAGAAAGTTACATAATTCATAAAATAGTTTAATTTTTATAGTTAAATATGTTTAATTTTTTACTAGGATCATTATACTATTTTTTTTTCTAATTATTTCTAAATTTTTACAGTTCAATATGTTGAATTCGATTTTATGTTCAAGTTATTATCCTTGGAAATAAAATTGTTGGAAATAAACTAAAATTGGATACAATTATGAAACGATAGTAGCAGATGGGAGATGCACGTCCGTCGAGCTATCACGAAACTGAAACTCTGCTTTCGTCCTTTAAAAATTGTATACAGAAACATGAAACTTTTTAAACATTAAAAACTTTGTCTCCGTTTTAATATTGAAACAATGCTCGTGGCGACACGTGTCGACCCTCGCCTCGCCTCGTACGATGTATTATTTGTCGTGTGTATTTGTGTCTGCGGCTGTGTATGGCAATAAAAGTAAAAACGTAGGGCTCCTTAGGAAACATAAAGCAATATATTTACAATTTCGATATAAATTTTTGAAACGGCACTAAATAACATCTGGCCTCTCTCCAGTGTGTGGTGTTTCGTGGATTGCAGTTGGAAAAAGGAAGAAATAAGGACCGCAGCAGCAGCAGTGTGTGGTAGGGTTGTACAACAGCCAACTGAGCAGAATAACATTAGCGTTCGTATCGAATTTCTTCTTCGGGTTTGCTCGAGAGGGAGCTTTTATGATTTACAGCTTTCGATACCTTCTCTTCTCCTCTTCTCCCTAGTCGCAATTCTTATTTTTTTTTTGTACATTGCTCTTTCACATACACACAGCTGAAATGGAGCTACAAACCCTTTTTCATCCCCCAATTTGTACACGGTCAGAATCTTAACTACAGCCGCATTAGTTACATGCGTGATACACGACGATTCGTCTTTGATAATTGTTGGAGAAAAAGTGTTATTTTGCACGTTATAAATCTTACATTTCTTTCTTTATTTTTAACAATTTCATATTGGCCTTCGATTACAATCTCCAACATAATTATAATACTTAATAAGTAATATTTCATGTTACGATCATGAAACAATTCTGATCATGTTGATATAAAATTTAGTTCGACTTGTAGCAAGGATCAGTTTCCAATTTGATTTCAATCTTTCACATAATTATATAATGCATATTTACATAATATTTCTTGTTTATTATAGTATCATCTTTATTCATATAAAATGTATCTTTACTTGTTATAATGATTATGCATTGTTGATCAATCTGTTACCATTGATTAAGTAGATGCTAATTGCTCTCTCCTAACAGACTGCTACAATTTACAATGTCTTGTATGTTGCATATGAATAAACCATGATTTAACACGCAGCTTGTCGAAAGCTACTCGCATATAAAATTAATTACATAATAGCATATCAATTATCCAGTGTTATATACATAACTAATATATATATCTCTATTCCTTGAATGATGGATGTGGATTAACGATAACAAATAGATGCGAAATTAATTTTAAAAAGTAAATGAATTATGTTGATTACAAATAAATAGCCAAGTAACTTGTCAAGTGTATTTATACCAATAAATATGTTTGAACCAAATAATTGGTAAAAAATCAGTGTAGAAACATTGTATATTTCATACTTGGAACTCTATACTTGCCAAGTTTATTTATAACGTCTATAGGAATTTATCAATTAGTAGAAGTGAAAATACTTGCTTACATAGTAACTTGACCAATTAGTTTGAAAGTATTACAGTGATTTTACATTTAATTTTAAAAAGTAAATGAATTATGTTGATGTCAAGTAAAAACTGTGTACGCTCCAATATTTCTGAAACAAAATCAGTGTAAAAAAATTGTATATTTCATACATCGAACTCTATACTTGCCAAGCATATATAGAAGTAACTTTATACTTTCCAAGTATTTTGTCCTAATTTCAAAATACAAAAATTAAAAAAATATTTTAATGATGATTTTACTAAAACAAGAATACGAATATAGAATTATCGATCCAACAGAAATATAGTTGATGTTTGATTTTAATTGCATGTGGAAATTAAGAACTGTGCAATAAATCTGGTATGAATATATCGAGAGAATGAGAGGAGGAATACAATGAAAAAAAAAACTTTTCTCCTATTCAATCGAAATCCAAAGGATAATAGTGTATGGAATATATAGATATATATAAAAAAAAATATGCCAACAGTGCAATATGCATAATAAACACATCCACTTGGACTCTGGGCCATTAAAAAGAATAGATGCGAAAGCGATTTCAGTGTACTATATAATAGAGGAATCCTGTGTGAACGTGCCTGCCAGTAATAAAAATGCTGGATGAGGAGCGCCCGAGCAATAAAAGTTGTTTTGATCAGCAGCACTTCAAAAACATATCATAAACCCATGCAGCAGTCCTTTAACCCATACTTTCATTCACCTATTTATCCATATACACACTCTCCGTTTGTTTTTTATTTGCAATAATTTTCATAGCGTTCATAGGTCATTCAAAGTTTAAACAAAGAACGCTTTGTTTTGTTGAATGCTTCAGTAAAACTGGTGTATTTATTAAAAAAATGAGTATTTGTTAGTAATTTGAATACCAAATACATAAAAAAAAATCACTGTTTACTTCATGTAACAATCTTTTACTAAAGAGAAAGAAATACGTTTAAAAAAAATCTATTCAATTTAATAATTTTTATTTAACTTAGAAAATACTTTCATTCTTCAGGAGTAGTACGAAATACATTTTGACAGCTCTGATCCTTATTATATAATGTAGCGGTGTTGCGTTAATCTGTCACATAATGTCAAAACTATTACCTGTTGAAATGAATTCTTAGCAATTGGGCAGCTGTGCAACTATAAGTATGTTGGTTTGCCAAATGACAGCTGTCACCTTATATCAAACTGGTGAAAGATTCTTAAGAATAGGAATACAAATAAATATGTTGGGTCGCGAAATGACAGCTGTCACCTTATGTCAAAACTAAGAACTGGTGAAATACTTTTAGCAATTGGGTCGCTGTACAACTACAAACAAATATGTTGGATCGCGCGGCAAAAGTATTTCTGTATTTAGAAATTACTGTTAATAGTGTACATATTTAATAGAACTTCTAACTAAATCAATAATGTCATTACTATAGTAACATGTTATAAAAATGAAGTAGAAACAGATTTTATAAATATTTAGTTGGTGTTTTCATATTTTGTTTTTAATTTTTTAAGAGTTCTACCAAATATAGTTTCTAGATCGATACTACATTTTTAGAAAGTATACACTCAATTTACATAATAATAATTTATTGGCCAAAGATTAATACATAGGAAGAAGATAAAAAAAAGTACAATTTATACATAGATAAATTTTAACATATAATAAAAATATATATCAATAGGCTGGCCAAAGGGCTATCGACCGAGGTCTTTCCGCCCGGGAACATACACTTTATTATAAAATAATATCAGTATTATAATAATAATATACAAATGAACAACAGAAGAATAAGGAAAAAATATAGAGTTGTAGTGTCTTTATTATTAATCGAAGGATGAAGGGTGGAAGGGAGTAGTTGTAAGGTGTTATTTGGATTTTGGGGGAGTTCTGAATAACCGTGGAGGACATAAGGTTAGTAATTCGGAGATGATTTCTGGAGAAGGATCTGGATTTTGGGAAATGAAGGAGAGAAGACTGGAGTTAACAATGGTTCCAGGGAACCCAATCAATTTCTATATTTTGGTATATATTTGAAAAACTTTGTAAGGTATATATTATATTATGTATTAGTAGTAATTTGATAAATAGTGGATGAGTTGTGCTGAGATCTTGGTATTAAGTTAAGACTAATTCGTGATTCGCGTGCGTAAATTAAGCGTGCGCGATTAAGATCAAATGATCGCGGCAATTGCCGCCATTTTGGAGAGGTTCACGCCTGAACTGGCGCAAAGTAATGTAGCAGTAAGTAAATAGCAAAGGAAAACGTGGGTGGAGGTTATGCATAATGCATTCGCGCTGTGCTCGGGAGTATTAGAAACGATTTCCCTTGTTGGGATTATGCCATGGCAAGATTAATATTATACCTTTGGATCGGTGCACCTTCAGGCATATTAGGGGTTGCACGATATCGATTTATTAACCCGAAAGAAAAACCGTTGGAAAAAAAAATCTAAAGATCTAATGAAGTTTGTTGAAGCTAAATACGATTTGCGAGAGAGGGCGGTTTTCTAAGCGCTAGATAATCAGGTTCGATACCTGCTCTAGCTCATACTACATTAGATAAACGTATCCACCGGAGGGATGAATTATTACGTAACGCGCAACTACTTTAACTTGATACAAATTTCGGTCCCTTGAAAGCCTCAGCGTCGGCCGAAACGAGGAGGTGAAGGAGAAGAAGAGAAAAAAAAAGTATAAGGAAAGGGAGGAGGAACCGAAACAACTGAGACCTGTTATATTTCATGCATGAAAAAGCTTTCCGGCGTGATTTAGGGTTTAGCGAAATTCCTGCTAAAGGACCTCGGAATAGAGTTATAGTCTGCTACAAGTTCACTGAACAATATATCCTGATATGCTTACAACACCACCGCCAATAGTAAAAAAAAGTAAGCGAAGGTCGTGCCCATATTTCTTGCAATATACCCTTACCTATTTCAGAAACGTAAGCAATTTTACGTAATGCACGCAAAGTGTATATTATACTTAACATTAAATTAGGTCAATCGACGTAAAGCTGCCAATACATGGTTTCCGACATGGATTTGACAACTGTTGCAAATCATTTTAATAGGTGTACCAACTGTATATTACATAATTTCCTTAAACACTTGTAGTTGGTAGTTATGAAGATATCAGTGACATCTGTCAACCTCATTTGTCATTTAATAAATGTGCGTTTTATACTTTAAAAACAAAATTCGTGCTATTCAAAAACGTGTTATTTTTTAAAATCAAATAACACGGTTTTGATCCATAAATGAATGAACATTCTACAAGACTTTAGTAATGCTATTAAGAATTTTGAATAACCCGTGCAATTGAAGTACCATATTATTGTACGTGTTATTCAAGACTGTAAGAAAACGTCTCAATTTATTTTGTTTTGTATGATATACGTTATATTACATAACTTTTCTTATTTATCAAATATGATATATAAAGTAAGTTTACAAATTATAAAATCGTTAAACTGAATTTGTATATCATAAAATATATAAAAAAAAACAACCCTTAAGTTACATAAATAACTACGTCTTTCATTTATGTCTGTGTAAAATGTAAGTAATAACAATTCAGGACTTGTCTTTTTGTGCTCAACGAAGAAATGTTAAGGAAACACATATTACGAAACCCTCTTAAATTTTTGGGGAATCCTTTTGCCGGAGGCTTTAACTTCAAGTTAAATAGCTGGATCAGATGCTTCCAAGCTTCCGAAATCTCCAGCTCTCGTGGGCATCGGCGGTCTTAGAAATGAGGTCACCACACATACACACACCAAAAAAATAAAACAAGAAGCTCTGAAGAAAATTGCAAGTAGTTTTATATAGACTTACCAGACTCAAACTAAAATTAACATTTAATTATTACTTCAAATTTATATTTTTTATTAAAAAATCGTTAACTTTTTGTCTATTGTATTGTTTTCAAATATGGCCTTAAAAATATCTGTAAATATTACTAAAGAAATTAAATGTTTTCATTCTTCAAAAAACTACAATTTACCAAAGATCTTAACACTTAATTAAACATCAATATTTTTTCAATAAATTAATTCTAATTATTGTTATATTTATTGTATGAAAAGCCCGTATTTTTCGGACCATAATAAAATTTGTGGAACGAGTTTTAGAAAATTATATTTGGAACATGAAATGCAAAAAAGATGCGTATAGTCCCAAAAAGAAAAACGGTAATTTGAAACATGTAAATAATTTAATACGGTTAATAATATAGCAGTTATTAATGCTAAAATTTGATGTGAATTATATTTATGAAAGGCAATTTGTTGCAGTGTGTATGTGTTAAATAGATAGCGTGGCATTATTAATGTGTACTAAATATAACCGAGTTTCACGCCATTCACTTTCGTGCTGATATACATTCAGCTAAATATTTGCGTGCAAAATGGTGAATGACACCAAGTTATAGCGAGAGATAAGTAGACCAACGCAGACACCACTATTAATTGTGAAACTCATTCTCTCCATTGATATCTGATTCATTCCATCAACTCATTCATAATTCACAATACACAACAACAATTCTATACTTTACTATACTTTTTTTAAATATACAGTGGAACCTCGCTTAACGAACATAATCCGTTCTAAAATTTCTGAAATTTTTACTCGTATAGTGAAACAATTTTCCCCATGTAATATTCGTTCCATTTTGATGTCATTTTTCTTACAATTTATTTTTCTCGTTTAGCGAAATGATCGTAATGCGAGGTGCTCGTTAAGCGAAGTTCCACTGTATAATATTTATAACTTTAAAAGCATACAAAAAAATATTGAATTGTCACTAAGAACATTTTAAAATACTAACAAATTTCATTTTTATTTCGATTTAATTTTTTTACTCAAATACTTAATAAATTATTAATTAATCAATGAAAGAACTGCAGTATCAACAAATAACAAATTAGTTTACAATATTTTGAGAGTTTGTTAAAAAATCAACAAGAAATTATACTCCTCGGGGCAACAGACTAATAGGAATGTGTAAATATTTAAACATCGGAAAGAAAATTTTGTTATGAATAAATTTGCTGTAAACACGCAGTAATTAAAACGAGTATATGTTTTTAACGCTGTTATTATTTTATCCTTCCGACTGCTTCATGAATTAATCCCACTATGATCGGTGATTTCCATAAAAGGCAGCAGTAGTTCGCATAATAAATATGTAATTATTTAAATGAGCCATCCCTTACATTTGCAAACAACCCTCCACAAAAACGAGTGTTAAATATCAATTTTAATTGAATGCAAAAAAAAGGATGTTTCCTTGTTTTTCTGTGCGTAGCGTTAATTAAATTAAGGATTTTTAAATCGCGCATGACTCAATATGATCGGTGAATAAGGTTTATCAGTTTTTAAAACCTCCTTTTTGAAAATCGTTTCTTTTTGAGGAAATTTCAGTAATTGGAAAACCGTGTTTTGAGATTACATTTAAAATATAAAAATTAATGAATTATTTCAATTATTTACTTAGTTTTGACACCAAATCGTTAAATTAGTTCTACAAAATCCACAGAACTACAAAGACGTCTAGGTTATTTCTTTCACTAGCTTCAAATAGTGAGATCATTAAGTTTTTTGAACAAATATTATCTAGAAATAATCAAATCATTTCATTAATATGACTTTGACGTGCTTCAACCTAATAAAAAGGAACTTTTAGTATTAGAAGGTACACAGAGAAGAACGAATAATTTAGTTGATTAAACCCATGCAAGTGAGTTTCTTATCTATAAAGAAAAAGAAAAGTATACGTGTGAGCAATATAAAATAAGTTGTGCAAATCGTTTTTCTCTATTTTTGTGAAAATTCGAAAACCGGTTTTGTAGAATAGATGAGATTCAAAAACCGGTATTAAAAAAGTATAAATCCTATTGGTGACCCAAGAATAAAGCAGCCGTTCGTTCCGATTATTTATTTTTGTCGATTTTTTATCATTTCGTCCTATTCGTAATTAAAAAAATAAATGTAGGGGGTTGGAATCCGCGTTGATAATTCCGGTGATGGAGATTGATCACGCGGCGCGCCCTTGAATTGGATCGAATTTTTCATTTTCGGGTAAATACACTAAGGGATGGAATTCGCGTTTTAATAAAAAATATACGAATGAAATATTCAGACCCGAATAAATCAACGAATTTTTCCTTTTTTCATATGCACGTAATCTTTTTATTTTCGCAAATTCTTTCAACATTTATCTGTGTGTGTGTGTTTTTCCATGGTGCGTGTCGAATATTACTTCTATATTTTATAACAATTCGTTTAAACGCCTGGAGGGACATTTTTAACCCACGGGACGCGAAAAATTCCCATCCTCCCCCACACCATACTCCAATTCTTCTTCGGATAGTGGATGATCTGTCACAGGCAACGGGCATCCCCGAATTGTTCCAGGTATAAATTTTTCCTTCTGCTAAAACAATACCGTTTTGCAGGACTGCAATTAATCATCCCTCTATATCTCATTTTGCGTCCAATTTTTTTTGTTTTAAACTTTTGTTTAAATAAAAATAATATATATTAAAAAGAAAAGAAAGGACTATAGGATGGGAGCCAACTGTAACGAGAATGGGCGACGACGTGGGGAGATCTCCGAACAAATTTGGGTCCCGTATTAAAATATAATTTCCCTTGCGGCTGCTGCTACATGTCTTTAAGAAATAAGCGGGTTATATAATGCTGGCTATGTTTCCTCTCCTTTAATACGTTCCCAGATCCGACCCATCCTCTCTAACAAAAGAAAAAAATGAAAAGAATCTATTTTAATCTGCATAAAAATGTAATTTTATAGGTTGACTCTGTAATGTCAGGGAATTTTCTGAAGATGAGGATAATTGTTTGAAAGTTTCAACTCTCTTGATAGAAAGAATGCAGTTTTAATAAATACATTTCCATGGGGATTCACGTTTGATATATTAATGAATTTATAACTTTCAATAATTATAGTAATAATTGTATAGTGAATGAGTAACTTACAAAATTCCATAGAAAATTTGGTATGTAATTTTGGTAAAATTATAAAATTTTATATAAAATTTCTCTTTGCTCATTTGAATCATTATAACAATAAGTTTGAAGTTTCATTTAAAGAATTATAATTTGAAGGTTTATTGCAACATTTTTTTTTGATGATTGTAATAATAAGTACGAATATACACTATCACTTTTTTATATAAAATCGAACAAAGCTAAGAATTTTTGATCATTAAAAATGTAATAAATTCCTGAAATGTCATAAAATGATATAAGATTAAGATTATCTGAATCTTTTTTATATTTATGTAGTAAAGTGTAAAATTTCATTTTAAATTTAAAATCATAAAAATGACTTAAAAACATGTACAATTTCCAGATTTTTTTTATAGTAAACCTTAACAGACTGTTAATTGTGTAATTTTGATTATGGCTCATAATGTTTAATTTTTCAATAAATACGTGAAGATTAATTAATTTTAATTAATGATTATACAATAGCAATAATGTATATAAATTATGCGGAAATTGATAATTTAACTAATGATGGTCTCTAATGAATTGTAATTAATTATTCTATTAAAATAATTCCAATCAATGTGAAATACAACAATTTGAATAATTATTAAACAAATAATTGTATAAAACTTATGTAAATAAAAATGAAATATAATAGGTAATAGAAAAAATATAAATAGTAATTTAAAATATCAAGAAGTGATTTAAAGTTTGTTGTAAATATATTATTCACTAATAATTCATTCAAAAATTGCATTTAATTCATGTTTTTCTATTTGAAGTTATGAAAAGTTGTAACAACTAGATAATTCCTGAAGAAATAAAATAATTCAAATAATATAAGGTAATTAATTAATTAATTATTTAATGGGTCACGAAATGACAGCTGTCACTGTCACTGTCACTACGTCAATGGAAGGATAATTATAAATTATAAACAATTAGGAAACAGTACAACTTCAAATTAATATGTCAATTAAATATGTGAAACAGGTTAAGAAACGCTTATGTACATAAATGAAGAAATAAATTAAAAAAATATGTTTCTTACTATTCCAATGTATTTGTGACAGCTGTCACAACTATAATTTGAAGCAATAAACAATTAGGTTGCAATGCAACTTTAATCAAATGTGTTGTGGATGGATAAAAAATAAATGAAAAATATTATAATCTTAGTATTCCAATATAATCGTTGAAGAAGTAAAAGAAAAAAATGTGTATGACATCACTGTGGATAAGGGCCTCTCTGATTTTTCCCAAAGAATTAATCTTCCTGCTTCAGTTTAGGACGATATTTACGGGCTAAGAAATAAAGCTGTCGCAAGCAATAACTGGCCCACTGAGCTCCCTATTTTTTTCTACGTCTTCTTCATCCTACTCTTCTCGACCACCCCACAACATCACTCTATCTCACTCCTGAAAAAAAAAACCTTAGGAATGCCGATGCACATCCTCTCGCTCCAACTCATTTCATCCGGATGGTTCTGATCCTCAGTTATTTGTGCGAGGGCGGTCGAGTATGAGCGGAGGACGGTCCTAATCTTTGGTTTCCGCGGATGGTATCGAAGGATGCGCCGGAAGGAAGACCCGCAGGATTCAATTTATTCGCAGAAAACTAGCATACATCAAAGATGAAACACACAACGAAAAATAAAATGAGAAGAAATATATATATATATGAAAGAAGTCGAAAGACCCGTATATTTGCGAGACACTTGACACACTTCACTTCCGTTCGACTTTTGCCCAAATTGAAATTACAATCAAACTTTTAAAACAACTTTATTTCCAGCTGAAACTAGAACTTCATTTACTTCCCTCTTTCTCTTCCGATCCCAACGTCTATCTCAATCCATTTTCTGTTTGCTCTTATTCGCTTCTTTTTTTTTTCTTTACCGGATTCGGTTCTTCCGCGATTTTTCCAATTAGTTTGCCATCACGGTCTCTCAGGGGATGGACGGGTGTCCCGGGGAGAGGGATGAAACGTTAACGTTCTACTGGGCAAATAATATAAAAAAAAAAGTAATCCGAAGAGATTAAAAGTGCGGCAGGTACTTTATGCATTTCGAGAGTGTCCGATTTTCGTGGTTGATGCTGAGCGTGTTTTTTTTTGTGTGTGTTTGTGTGCGGAAAGGGGATGGTTGTAAGGCAGGAAGCGGAGGGTTCGGAAACGCGACAGGGATGAAATCAATACTGTCACACGGGGTTGTAGCAACTGTGCGTGGCGACCCGCATATAGACAACAATAGAGGCGGTGGCAACCTGCAAACACCATCAGTCCATCTAGTTAATGCTACAGGAGAAAATACACAGGATAGGTACAGATACAAAATGTGAACTGAAGCACTGCAAGAAGTTAAATCCATATATCACACATTTCACATACTTTATTTCCTGTATGCATCTGTATACATTTCGTATCGAAAATTGAAGTTGACACATTGAAATCCATTTGATTGCTTTTCAAATTACGACAAAACTTCAGAAATTTATTTGTTTTACACATAAATAAATTTATAAATCAGCGTTTCTCAACCTATGAGTCGCGACTTAAAATTGGGTTACGTTGTTTTTTAATGATATCTGTCACCTTGCGTCAAAGAGAAGAATTGGTAAAATACTCTTAGCAATTGGGTCGCAGTATAACTATAAACAAATATGTTGGGTCCCGAAATGACAGCTGTCACTATGTGTCAAAGGAAAGAACTGGTGAAATACTTTTAGCAATTGGATGAAAGTATAACTGCAAATATGTTGGATCCCAAAATGACAGCAGTCACTTTATATCAATGAGAGGAACTTATGAAATACTCTTAGCAATTGGGTCACAGTATAATTATAAACAAATATGTTGTGTCCCGAAATGACAGCAGTCACTTTATATCAATGAGAGGAACTTATGAAATACTCTTAGCAATTGGGTCACAGTATAACTATAAACAAATATGTTGCGTCCCGAAATGACAGCTGTCACTATTTGTCAAAGGAAGAAACTGGTGAAATACTTTTAGCAATTGGATCGAAGTATAACTAAAACAAATATGTTGATCCCAAAATGACAGCTGTCACCTTTGTATAATGAGAGGAACTGATGAAATAAACAAATATGTTGGGTCCGAAATGACAGCTGTCACTTTGTGTCAAAGACGACGATATTGTGTAATACTACATTTGATCGCCAAATGACAGCTGTCACCTTGTATCAAAACGAGGATTTGGTGAAACACTTTTAGCAATTAGTTTGCGAAATATGACAGCTGTCACATTATGTCAAAGCGAGAAATAGTTATAACAATTGGGTTACAGTTCATGATCAAACAAATATGTTGGATCACGTGGTAAAGAGGTTGAGTATAACTACAAACAAATATGTTGGATCCCAAAATGACAGCTGTCACTTTGTATCAATGAGAGGAACTGATGAAATAAACAAATATGTTGGGTCCCGAAATGACAGCTGTCACCTTGTGTAACAGCGAAGAGTTGGTGAAATACTTTTAGCAATTAGGTCGCTGTGTAAATATCAACAAATATGTTAGGTCACGAAATGACAGCTGTCACTTTGTATCAATGAGAGGAACTGATGAAATAAACAAATATGTTGGGTCCCGAAATGACAGCTGTCACTATGTGTCAAAAGAAGAAACTGGTGAAATACTTTTATCAATTGGATCGAAGTATAACTACAAACAAATATGTTGGATCCCAAAATGAATGACAGCTGTCACTTTGTATCAAAGCAAATGGAGAGAAAGAGTAAGCTTGAAATGACAGCTGTCACTTTGTATCAATGAGAGGAACTGATGAAATAAACAAATATGTTGGGTCCCGAAATGACAGCTGTCACTATGTGTCAAAGGAAGAAACTGGTGAAATACTTTTAGCAATTGGATCGAAGTATAACTAAAACAAATATGTTAGATCCCAAAATGACAGCTGTCACCTTGTATGAATGAGAGGAACTGATCAAATACAAATGACAGCTGTCACTTTGTATCAAAGCGAGAAACTTAGGTTGATGTAAAAAGTAGTTTTAAGTCTTGAAGAAGTAGATTCCACCTTGTGTCAAAGACAAGGAATTGGTGATATATACTCTTAGCAATTGGTCCCGAAATGACAGCTGTCACTATGTGTCAAAGGAAGAAACTGGTGAAATACTTTTAGCAATTGGATCGAAGTATAACTACAAACAAATATGTTAGATCCCAAAATTGTCTTAATACTCTCAGCAATTGAGTCGCAGTACAATAGCAAACAATTATGTTGGGTTATGAGATGACAGCAATTGGATCGAAGTATAACTAAAAACAAATATGTTAGATCCCAAAATGACAGCTGTCACCTTGTATGAATGAGAGGAACTGATCAAATACTCTTAGCAATTGGACAACTGTCATCTTTTGTTAAAGAGAATTTTGAGGAATAATTTTATGTACTGATTTTTTAGAATTTACTAATGAATAAAAGTATACTATATACTAATACTTACATATTATTATATAAAAGTATATAAACATATTTATATTTAAATAACATTTTTGTGTACTAAATAAATGCATACGTAAATTGTTAAATTTATATAATTACTGATTATTTCATCTTTGCAAGGAAATCCAAAAAGTAACATACACGAAACATATCACATAACATTTGCTTAACGTTTGCTTCACAAAGTTTCATAACAACATCACTCTAGCCCTCAAGGAAGAACACGTCCTGACGATTCTGCATCCACGAACCAAAACATATTTATGCAGAGAAATTGAATTAATTGTTTCATTAAAACTTGCACTAGCGTTACGCAAATTATAGCGCAAAGCCACCGTTTACTTTGTGAATTATGTGTGTTCGATTCTGAAAGGCTTTGATCAAGATTTAATCTGCGCCCCAATATTTGCGATGCAAAATGACGTTTGCAGCAATTTCCACCAAATAAAAACGCTTTTCCGTAATTAATTTATGTGTCTAATTCGCGAAATTTACGAATCAAACAAATTGAATAAAATAAAATAAAATAAAATAAATAACGACAAAGTCCCGTTCAAATTAATTAACTAATAATTGCATAAAATGTAACAAACGAGTACGAAATTAACAATAAAATTAAAAACAATTACAATGGTTGAATTTTCGAATGACCATCACTATTCAATTATTCATTTAAACAATGGCCTTTATTTCGTTTTAGGGCCGTGTTTTGAATTCGATTCATAATGGTTTACTGTAAGCAAATATTAATAACGTTTTTAATTATATTTATGACATAAAATCAATCATTTATATTAATTATAATTGAATTGTATCAACAATTTAAATTTAATATCTAGTTACTTTATTTCCACTTATGTTGGTAACTAATTACAGTTATTGTAGTTTGTTGCTATGGATACTATCATAATTACTAAATATGTATTTTGATTATAATAGTAATTGACACGTTTCGGTTGTTAAGGATTTTGTCTAGTTACTATTTACAATTTAAAGTTACTATTTACTTAATTATAGTGGGGATTTTGTAGACCTAAACTTCCTAACTTGCTTAACGAGCAACTCGCATAACGAGTGACGATAAGAAGAGAAGTCCCGGATTGCGTGTCTGCTACATCATAGCATGTGTATTTTTGAATATGTTTCACTATACGAGTAAAAATTCGAAAATTTTGGAACGGATTAAACTCGTTAAGCGAGGTTTCACTCTATTTGGATTATTTCCATGGATCAGAATACATCGTTTAATCCAACATAGACTATAAAATGTACCTTTCTTAGGGTTGAGTTCATTTTGATACGAGTTTATTATTTTTTTTTAATAAAACCAGAAGATTCGTTCCGAATAATAATAAACTATTTTCGGCTGGATGCGCCGGTCTATTCAAAGGTTCACATAATGCCGTCGGCCAAATCCATGTGAGTAAGAGATTTCGCGGATCCGATTTTATTGGCCATAAAAATAAAGTAACAATAAAAAGGATGGTAGCACGCACATCCAGACATGAACTGAGTTACGAGGAAGAGAGGAGAAGAAGATATGGGTATAATTCCAGATAACATTGTCGGCCGGTCTTAAAGTTTAAGATTAAGTCCTAAAAATAACTTACAAACTAGTATTCAATTATTAACAAACAAAGAAAAAAATTAACTTTATTTGATTATAAAGAAAAAATATGTTTTTAAACTTATATCTTAATAACATTTCTTCATTTTATTTTGTAATTATCATAAAAGAACGTAAATAAATTTGATTAAATTGCCAGATAAATTAGATACTTAAAATTAGAGACAAAAAAAATATGCAAAATAATGCTAATTTTCTTTGTAAATAAATTATATATTTTAGCCCAAATTATACTTATAATTTCTATTTTATAATAACATCCAAACTTATTTATTATTATAATAACTTTATTGATTAGGTAATGTTGTAGTTACCACAATGGATTATGTTGTGAATTAGCCCGTCTCGAATTTGTTTGCATGAAATATAGTATATTTTTTTATTATCTGTCTCATTATGATCTTGATCACGAAGGGGTATTATTATACAATACTGTATAGTAATAAGTTTATGTATACACTTTGTGTGAGAGTGAGATTTAAGTGAAGTTCGGTTTCGAGAGAGAAAACGTATGTATTCATTGTAATATTCATTTTCTTTTTTTGCTGTTGTGCTTCGTTAAATTTTGCAGAAACACGCCAATGTAATAATTTAGGTGAAATATGAATGTATTCATTGTATTCTTGATACATAGAAAACAAAAATAATTTATAGAAACAAAGAACAATTTTTATTGAGTTTATTTTTATTCATTTTTTGATTTAAATTAATTGAGTAAAGTATACAGATACAAAAAAAAAGAAAATATGCTAAATTTCTATTCATTTTTTAATAAATTTTCTAGTTTAAATTAGTAGACTAAACTCATTGTTACAAAAATTATAAAATACACCAAATTTGAACTAAATATTTTTCTGATTCGTCTACATATATATATATACAAATTGAAACCTATACATTTGGTTTTAATTAGAGTGTTCAAACATATAATTAGCATCATTGGTTGTAGAGTAATACAACAAAATGTGAAGACTGCTTTTTCGGATGTTAAAAAAACGTTTTATTAACTTTGAGAGCAAATTACAGAAAAATGATACTAGATACAAATATACAGATTCATTCAAATAGAATCCTGAATATTTGGCTTTAATTAGAGTGTTCAATCATATAATTAGCATTATTGGTTGTAGAGTAATTCAACAAAATGTGAAGTCTGCTTTTTCGGATGTTAAAAAAACGTTTTATTAATTTTGAGAGCAAATTACAGAAAAACGGTACTAGATACAAATATACAGATTCATTTAAATTAAATCCTGAATATTTGGCTTTAATTAGAGTGTTCAAACATATAATTAGCATTATTGGATGTAGAGTAATACAACAAAATGTGAAGACTGCTTTTTTGGATGTTAGAAAAACGGTTATTTTAACTTTGAGGGCAAATTACAGAAAAAGCGGTTCTAGATATATATTTGTATCAGATTCATTTGAAATTTGGCTTTAATTAGAGCATTGAAACATAAAATTATCATGTTTATCTGAACTTATGTAATATAAATATTATCAAATTAATAAGTGTATATGTCATATTTTATAGTAGTTGATGTTAAATATAAAAATATGTCTTAAAAGAGTTCTAATTAGACCGAAGGAAAAAATAAGTAAAGCTGAGAAAAAGGAGAGATATGTTGTGCTGTCACGATTGAAACGTAATATCGTGTGCTTCGCTGTGACACACGTTCCTCTAATGTGACGTGGGTCGGTTTTTATTTGACTGTATCCTCCAGTTTCTTCTCACTCACTCTCACTCTTTCACATTTATATTATTTGTCTACTCACTTTCAAGCCTTTTTCTCTCAGCCTTTCCTTCTTTTATTTATTTATTTATTTATTTTTTTCTCTGTTATTTTGCAGCAAATCTCTTGGGTTCGTCGTCGCGACTGGCACATCCTGTCCTCCGGAATGTTCACTTACACCAACGACGAGAGGTTTCAAATTCTGCACGCCGAAGGATCAGATGACTGGACTCTACAGATTAAGTACGTGCAGAAGCGCGACAACGGGACATACGAATGCCAGGTAAAGTGTCCACTTTACATCATCTACTCTGCATTTCTCATTCACTTTAACTATTTGCAAACGCAAACAATTCCTCGTGCTTTCAGTGCAAAAAAAGAGAAAACTGTATTTTTTCCCCACTGCAAAATTTCACAGCGATGAATGGAAATTTATTATTCGTCATTAAACATAATTTACGACTCATTGGATTAGAGTGCCGCGCTCCATATAAATTAAGTTGGAACTTTACTGGCCACTAAACCGTAATTTAATTTAAGCTTTTCGAGCCAGTATTAAGCATTGATTTATATAATCTTAACAGTTTTCTTACAATCTAATTTTCTATACAAATTCAATTAATAAATCTATAATGACCTTCGATTTATTGAATAATTTAATAAATTAATTAAAAAATATTGTATTTAAGAGTTTTCTATACAACTTTATGTAATTACCTTTAATTAATTTATTTAAAAAAAAATGATTAAGATATTTTTCAAATTTTATCAATATTTCTTATACTAATTTGAATTTGAATAATTTCCATATAACTTCATTTATACTCAATAGAAAACTTCGATTTTTCAATTTAACATTCCAAAGAATGTAGTCTTATCTTTTTTTTTAATAAAGCAAACATTGTATCAATACTTCCATAAAACTCTAAATTCATTGCTTTAATCAACTTAACTCGAAGAAAAAAAAGCATAGAAACTGTTCAATATTAATGAATGCGCATTAAGAGAATCGACGCAGACAAATATAAATTGCTGCAGCGCGAAGATTCTTTCCTTTCTGCCATCCCATAAATCCCCCCCATCCCTCTTTCCAAAACTATTAAGTGCTGAGTTATGAAGGGTGGAATTTATCTTGATAATATCGCAGTTTAAGTGAAATATTCGAAAAAAAACCCTCCGGATCGATTCTCCACTTCGATTCTCTTTTTCACCCGCTAATGGCGCTTGAATGTTTATTTATGGTTCGCTTATTATTTTTCTACCCTCATTCCAATATCCACCCTCGCAGAAACATCGGACGAATCCTCCTCATCGAGCGACAAAAACAATATTATTGTTTTATTTTATTTTCTCTCTCTTTTCTGTCCATCTCTTTTATTTATTTTGTTCACACTTTGCAGACAAAGCGGAAATAACTCAGTTTGTCTTCATTTCCGACGCATTCTTTTGAGCGCACGTAATTCTCGCTGCATATTTTGTATTTAGTTCTAAGTGAAAGAGAATACTGGAATTCCCAATTACGAGTCGTCGGATTTATCGGAGAAAACCCGGCGCATCCGCCGTAACGTGTAATGCAAATTCGCTTAAATTAGTTTGGAATTGCTTCAAAACTTTTAATCCCAGCAGATGGCTTAAATATGGCTCACAGAAATTCTTCGAGAATTGCATATTTTATTTATATAAAAAAAATAAACAACACAAACATTCACATTTCTCCCATATTCATCAATGAAACATTGTGTATTTTCTGGAATATTTGTATTAATAAAATTATAAAATTTCAACGAATTGTAAATATACACAATTTGTATTTTGCTTACTTTATAACAAAATTGTTTACATCTTTAAATAATTTGTGATTTTTATTTTTTTTTTCAATTTAGAAAAACCATAGTTTTAACAGTAAAAAAATGATTTTCATGTAAATTTTTGTCATATTTGTTTACTAATATTTCTTATATTTCTTTATATGATATTTTTTCTTTTTAATACAATTATAGTAAATTATTTATTCAAGATTTAAATATATTAATAAAATTTGTTCTTTATTTTAACAATTTCTTATTGAAAAAAATGATAAAATTACATTAATATTGCAATAAAATCAACAAATTACATAAATTTTTCTAAAATTCAATTAACTTTTCTACAATTCCAACTATTTATTGCATAAAGGATAAACTAAATAAGATTTAGTCCATTCGGTAATAATTTTCGTTCTGCAATCTGTATCGTTAATCTGCTGATGGTCTGGACGTCGGCCAATAAACTCGAGGGCAAAAGATTCATTTAAGTTGAGTGCAATTCTAAGGACACAGGGGAGACGATACACAACAAGTGGAAATCCGAAAAATTCAATTTCAACATAATTTTAAACGCAAGCGTAATTAACAAAGTACAAACAAAGTTTAAAGATTTGTTTCAATTTGGATTAGGTTTTTTTGTGTAATTTAAATATGAGAGCATCAAAGGATTAATTTATTGTATTAAAGATAATCCTTTTTGGAAATTTGCATATTTTCAAAATGTGTTTCAACCTGTTTTGTAATGAATGAAAAGAAAACTGAAGAAATTAATTTTGTAATTACTTGGATTGTTCATGATTACTAAATAAATGTCCACAATATAACATTTTAGAATATTGGAAACTTTTTATTGCAAATAAAACTAATAAAATATTTAAAAAGTAATAAGACTTACTCTCACGTTTTGAATAAAATTTATGACAATATTAATCAGAAATTTCTTTGTTCTATTTCTTTGTTCTTTCTCTTACTTTGTAATTACTTGAATTATTCAGGATTATGAAAAAAATATGGATTTTTTTCAAAATGTAACATTATCAAATATTCGATATTATTATATTACATATAAAATATTTATTTCAGAAATGATCAAATATTATGGAAATATGGTCAAATTTGAAAGAAAACGTGATTTGACGTGACAAAAATGTAATTTTCTAAGAATGAATTGAATTTGAAATATTTGACTTTGATTAACAAATTCATTAAGTAATTAAGTTATATAATAAATATGCTGTAATTTAGCTGGTATGAACTGTGTTAATTTATAGTAAAATGTAATTTGTTGGTGGTATGTGTATTATGCAATGAGTTTATATAGTTCTGTTAATGGTATAAGGTGTATTCAGTGAAATTCTCCAAATGTGTAGCTACTGGTCTTTGAGAGCTTAAATTACGCTCGACATCCTGCTTAGATGTAATTAAATATAGATCCGGCGCGAGTGAAATAAGTTTCCGTTGCTTTCCAGTAAAATACCAATTGGAATCAATAGTAATTACATGCTCGTTACAACTAATTGTGTTACAGACGTTCAATGCCGACTTGTTTAAGAGACACTAATTGCCAATTATTACTAATCACATTGAAGCCACGCGAGCTCCAATTAAACGCATTGTAAGAGCACAAATCATTACGGACTGCAATTAATAAAACACACATTTGCGAATCGGTCGTTTATTAAATCTACCTCACTCTATGCACGTATGTTAAATATGTTAAACTAAGAGATGATTTCATAAAGATTCTGAGAACGTCTCGCTTTGGATCTTCGCGTTTCATATTTCAGGAAGTTTCATAAATAAGTTTTCGTGCACGACGTCTTTTCTACAAAAGGTTTGCAAACCAATCAAGGATGTAACACTCTTGTACACGTGAGTTGATTACGTTGTATGAGAGACTTAAGGTTTCGACGTGGTTTCAGGAGGTAGAGGATTGATCTCATCCGTGGAAGGCAACGTGAGCCAAAACTGGGAGCTGGGATTATGATATAAACGCACTACGTGTTCCAACGAAAACTTAATTAACGAAACTCCACGGCGGGCGTGGATTCATTTACAACGCAAAGAAAAAAAAAATAATAAAAACGATGATCATTGTTACGTAACAAACGGACGAGCGCGTAATTATAAATTCCGAAAGGATTCTGTGAACTTCTCCTGTTCCTGATTTATATTTTTTTTTTAGAAATATTCAACTTTTTTCTTTATTATTTATTTTTCAATTTTTTTGTAAATTATATTCATTTTATAATGAAGTTTTAAGGACGAATCTTTTCTGAGTTTTGTTTTTTCTTTTCAATATTCAATTTACAATTAATTTCTTTCTTATTAATTTACTTCAATTATGAAACTATCGAAAATATTGATTTATTAATGAAGTTTAACAAAGATTTAACAAAGAAGTTTCTAATTTTTATTGTTTCAAATATTTTTACTCAATACTTCAAATAATATAAGTTTTATAATGAAATTCAAAAATTCTTCCAGATTTTGAATTTTTCAATTTTTTGTTCTTTCTGTCGAAATTATTGATTTATAGTGATATAGTGAACAAGGATTCAATCAACTTTTTTCTTTCTGATTCGAAAAAAAAATGTTCTCAAATACTGTCAGTAATATTGATTTTACAGTGAAGTTTGTACAAAGATTCAATCAACTTTTTTCTTCCTGATTTTTTTCTATTATATTTGTTTATAATGAACTTAATACAAGTAATTTCTTCCTGTTTTTAGAATTTATCTATTTTTGTTTATAAAATTGCAATTTTATAATTAAGATCATTGAGACTACAATTTTCGTATTGTAATGATGTTCATATATGATTATAAACTGTTGGAAAGTTCGGAAACAAAAAACTCAATTATGCAATGTCTGCGAAATGCATTATTCTTTGATTCTCTCTTTGACGATGCGAAATTGAAATCCGTAGCGAGTCGAATCGCTGATTTAAATTATCCTTTATTAAGGCCATGTTGCGTAATCCAATTTAACACTGAAGAGACATTAAATTGCACCGTTTTACTGCGACTATAACAGCGGATTTCCAAAATGGACTCAAAAGTCACAAAGAAAATGTAAAGCCGACATCTCTTTAAAAAAAAATAAGTTTATAATGTAATTATTTCAATTTGTACAATGAATTAATTTTATTTCTCAGTATTAGGTTTAATTATTTTATTGTTTTAACTTGCACAGAGGATTAATTCTACTTTTATAGTAACAGGATTAAATAAAATCTTAAATAAGCTATACTTTCATCAGATTAATTCAAAACTTAAACAGAGAGTACTTTGATCAGGATTAACTCAAAACATCAACAAACTATACTTTGATTAGTTATCAATCAGTAGTGATGTGATTATGGTTTAACCTTTTTGAGCGAACGGCGGATATATTCGCCCTATCCCTTACATATGCTTATGCATGATGAATATAATTAAATTGTTTTAATATGAATTTAGCTTGAATCCAGATTATAAAAATGTAATAACATTTAATGTGCAGAGTATATATGATTTTTTTTATATTATAATAATTTAAATTCAATCTAACTAAAACTCGTATAGTTTGAAAATCCAAGTAAGTTTCGTTCAATTTTGACAATGAATGCGTTCCGCCGTCGGCGAGAAAAGTTGCCACGAGCTTAGAGACTTCGGTATAATTTAATATTGTTTCAACGGTAGGGGAAGTACAGAGTAGTTATCTTGTTAGTTTTATACACTGCTTCGCTGCGGGCATCCATTTAAATAGAAACTAGTATTCCCACAATTTGATTTTATCTCCATCCTAAGTTTCCTTCCACGCTTTAAGCATTTACATACATTCGAGCATTACATATTATATGAAAATTTTATTTGTTATATTATAAAACAAACAAAAAGATAAAAAAATATAAAAATGTTTATTTTAAATTATTGAAAACCATGTATTTTGATACCAAATCACACACTTGTCAAGTGTAGCCTGTATCTATTGGTTACTATGACGTTAGATGACAGCTGGCTATTAAAAGGTTAGGTTACAGCTGGTTACTATAACATTAGTTGACAGCTGTCATTGCATAATATTTATAGCTGTCACTTAACGTTATAGTAACCCATAGATACAGACTACACCTGACATATATTTAACTCAGAAAACACATATTCATGGAAGTAGTTTTAAATCATGAATAACTTTAACACAAATTAAATAAAGTAAAATTCAATAATAATATCACATATATTAGATAAGTGTATTGTAGTAAAAAAATATTTTTTTAGTAAAATTGAAAATTTATTAAAATATTCATGATGTTGGCTTCTCTGTAAAAATTTAAACTAAACAATATATTAAAATATTTATATTTTTTTTTGGAACCTATATAAAGTCTACTTTATATTTATATTAAACAGAATATTCTAACAAATAAAATAAGTATACTAAAGAAATTATGACTTACTGTTTTCATTAGATATTATAAGCTATAATTATTGATTTATAATGGTTTTACATATATAAAAGATATGAAGCTACAATTATTAATTATTCGAGTTTTTTTGACATCATTTTTGCATGTGTGAATGCATTTGTATCTGTTTCGGATTGGATTGGTGAAAACATATAATCCCTTTGTACGTCGCGAATGATAAATAATTTCGTGGTAATTCGGCCGGACCTGGGATGGAAATAAAAATGGAAGAGAGGAGAATTTTCGGATGGGAGCGTGTGTTTGTCAGTAATAAATCACGTTCGACGGAAGATGGATTAGTTTTTAATAAAAATTGTTTCGCTCTATGAGAGAGGAAGAGAGAGAATAGATGAAAACTGATGAAAACAAAAGCTCTGTAGTCGTAGGGGTTCAGTAGAGAGAGAAAATCAGCTACTGATGTTGAAAAGCAGCAACCACAACAAAACAAAAATGTTATATAATGGATTTTGTGTATTTCACGAGGGGTTTGAGATCAGAGAAGTTTACCGCAAATGCCGAAAGCAGAAATAATAGAAAATATAATAATATAGGTAAAATTTGTCCACAATATCAAATGTCAAGATTCCATGTCGTCGGAAAACTGTATCGTGATGTATGTGGAATGTTGCGGTCTGATGCATTGAGCATACGTGGAATTCCTCATTGTATAAAGTCTGTACGAACGTTGATATAATTGGTGCATTCTGAACTCGGAAAACTATAGGGTTTTCAAGAATATTATGCAACGATTCCGTATTATTTTACTTTACTAATTTGATTACCTTACAAGTTCTAAAATCTAATCCGCTCCAAAAACAACTTTTTCGATCAGGTTGAAACTGCACCAAATATATCATAACAATTTTAAATTTTCATACATATTGAATAAGAATTTTTTACAACATCACTTTCAAATTTTATTTTTTATTATAATGACATATTATAGAAAATTTAAATTTTGCTTAATACTATTAGAAGGTCTATAATATATAAATTTCAATTGATTTCTGCTATAAACTGAAATTTGAATTAAAGTATTAAAGTTTATGACAGTCTATATTTTATTTTTTACTTCTGCACCAAATAGGAAAATGTTATATATTTTGAAATAGCAACACTTCTTGCATGACTATCAGTATTTTATAATAAAATTTGTTCATTTTTTTTACAACAAATAAGAAATTTATACATATTTCAAAAATTAAGATTCAAATATTTTTTGTTTATTTTCACTGCTTAACTTTAATTTTTTATTTTCTTTTTATAATGAGAAATTATGTAAGCTTCAAATCTCGCTTAATATAATTAGAATATCTATAATATATAATTTTAATTGATTGATTCATTAAACTCAAAATTGAATAAGTGATGATGAATTCAAATAGTAACATTTCTTTAATGACAACCATTATTTTTAATATGAAATTTTGCTAGTTGTATTTTTTTTTTAATCTAAATAATCTTTTCGTAATAACAAAACACAGAAAAATACGATTCCGAAATGAAAGATAATCTGAGATCTTATAACATCTCCTTCCTGTTTTTCTTCGCTTTTCTTCTATAGAAAATTGTCTTTCCTGTCCATCCTCTGCAGATGTAAGTTATTATTCCCGATTTCATTGTTCGATATCGCCATCACGATGGAGCGTAGATCCAAAGCAACATATCTTCAGTTTATTTGTTTATTTTTTTTTGAATTGCGAACATTTTTAAAAAGAACTTCATCCTGCCGAGCAAAGCTCCTCCGCGTATCCATCTCGAAATAATCCGTGGCAATTTCCGGTCCCTTGGAAACTGCAAGAATGTTCCGCTCGCTGCTCCGACCCATCTGGAATATGGAGTTTACTTTAGTCGAGTATCCCGCATTTGTCATATAGTAAATACTTTTTTATTTTATACACACATTGCAGCAGACACACACACACAGATATAAAAAATAGAACCATTACCAGAGGACGTGTTTTGAATATTGTTTGTACTTTTTGTATACTTCTCTTTACGCAAAAATCGCTTCTATTTACGACTCTATACTACACCTATGAACTTGATTATAAATAGAGGTAACGCCCGACTTACGAACAAGTTCCGTTCTAAAGGGTTTCTCGTAAGTCGGGGGGAATTTTAAATATTTCAAAATATACTTATCTTACCACACTTTATCATAGTTTTTACTTTCATATATGTTAAATTCCGTATTACTAACTGCATAAATTTGATTAAAATAAATAAAATACTTACTTACAAATACTTTTCAATGTAGACATCACAATTATTTAATAAAAAAGGACAAAAGCAACAAAACAGATAGTACATCTTCCACAAATATTATATTTTATTTAAGAAATTATCAATTTTTGTTCGTAAGTCCGGGAATTCGTAAGGATTATTTTCCGGGATTTTTATTAGAAATTATGTTTTTTTTTTTCATTTTTATTGTTTCATCCATTAGTATTTTTGTTTGTAATTTTGAAACTGTTTACATGTTTGTTAAATAATAAATTTTAAATAATAATAGTAATATTTTCATGAGTAAAAACTATATATAAATTGTCACAAAAAAATAAAATAAGAATACAAAAACAATTGCTATAAAACTGATTAAAATTGTGTTATCACTTTGATAAGTTAATAATTAATTTATTATTTCTATTTATATACATATTTTGACATATTCATTTCATTTTATACTAAAAATCTTTAAAAGCAAATATTTTTCTTATAAATTATCGTTGTATTTGATTATTATATTATAACTGTGAATAAATATACACTCAATAGGTAAACACAATTATGACAGGTGTACTTAACTATCATGATGATCGTTGACAGTGAAACCCAACTGACAGCTGCAATCGCACTCTGTGTAAATATAATAGTTGAAATATGTTACATCTTTGTATTATGGCACGTACAGCATAGATGCAGCTGTTTATTGCATACAAAAGTTCCTGACTTTAATGTGGTATAATTTGGTTTTATGTACAGTAGCATTATAGAACTCATTTTAGAAATGTGACAATTCGTAATAATAATAATATTTATTGCATCACCAAAATATAAACTCAATGAAATAACAAAAATTAAATTCAATTAAACTACTACAAAAGTCCAATATTTTTATTAAAACAAATTATTTTGTTAAATTTCTAATTAAAGATTTATTAGACTTTTATACATGTAAATACATGTAAGATATAAATAATTTCAAATTTATTGTATGAACTATATTATATTTGCTTACACAATACGTGTAAATTAATTCGTAAATAGTTTGAGAAATTCTGAAAAATTAATTTCTTCTATTAATTTCTTAAATATAAGAATTATTACTATAACAATTCTTTGAAAATGGTATAGCAGTTGTTGATATAACAAAATTTCGAACAAGTCCTAGAGATTTGAGTACTACGTGTGCATTTTAGTTCTCAATAATAACACGATCTGAATATTTAAAAAAAAATATTTTAACGAGTCTTGTAATGTTATTATTAATTATTTCTTTCCATTAATTTTGTTTTTTTCTTAAGTAAAAGTGTATATATTTATTTTTTAATGTTTAGCACAGAATTTTCAATTAATAGAAATACCGCAAACTTACCAGTAAACTAAAAATATTGACTGGTAAACAAAAATCTTGGATATCCTAGATGTACGTTAGGTTTGCTTTGATGGTAGAAATTTGATGTGTGTTCAATGTATATTTATTGTATGAACTATATTATATTTACTTACAAAATACGTGTAAAATTATTCGTAAATAGTTTGAGAAATACTTATAAATTAATTTCTTCTATTAATTTATTAAATATAAGGATTATTACTAAAACAATACTTTGAAGATTGTATAGCTGTCGTTGATATAACAAAATTTCTAACAAGTCTTAGAGATTTGAGTACTACGTATGCATTTTAGATCTCAATAAGAACAGGATCTGAATATTTAAAAAGAAAAGTGTTTTGACGAGTCTTGTAATGTTATTATTAATTATTTCTTTCCATTAATTTTGTTTTTTTCTTAAGTAAAAGTGTATATATTTATTGTTTTATGTTTATCACAGAATTTTCAATTAATAGAAATACCGCAAACTTACCAGTAAACTAAAGATATTGACTGGTAAACAAAAATCTTGGATATCCTAGATGTACGTTAGGTTTGCTTTGATGGTAGAAATTTGATGTGTGTTCAACGTAAACTAATTTGTGTGGTTGACAAATGTTTCAGGTATCGAGCAACGCCGGAATGATTTCGCACTTCGTGAACCTGCAGATCGTTGTGCCGGAGGCGAGTATACAAGGAACCGGAAGCGGCGAGCATCACGTGGACGTGGGCAGCGTAATCGATTTGGTCTGCATTATAGAGAAGGTAAAACTAATTGGAATTGTTGTATATGCAACCATGGGAATTGTAGCGTTTTAAACCACTCTCAAAGACCCGAAATACATATGAACACAGAGACAGTGTGTGTGTGTATGTGTGTGTATTAAAACTCCGAGCTATTATTAATCCCTAAAGTTATATTGCGTTCGGGGACGTCGGCCAAAAGTTTACTACTTGCGGCCGAATTAAGCCCCAGATAAATCACTTTGTTCTCCTTCTCCACGAGGACGTGGAAGAGGAGTTGGAGGTGGAAGAGGCAACTATGTTGTACCATACATAAATATTTTGCAAACGAGCCCATAAATACAATTCCTGGACTCTTCTCTTCTGAACGTTACCTCTTTTTTGTTTCGTCCTTTTCACCATATGCTCTTCCACCGGTATGAATTTTACATGAGTGAACGACCATTAACATATGTGTGTGTGTGTGTGTGTGCAGTTTTAATCCGGATTGGGACCTTTCATTTGCCATTCATTTTCTTGTTGACAATTTGCTGAATTGAAAGCGGTTTTCCTTCCATTTTCCTCTAATAAATTAGTTCGTAGTCTCTTCTCATTTTTTTTTCTCTCTCTTCTTTCCATACTTGGTGGAACGGTCGCATCTATATAAATGCGTGTATATATATCACCTCGATGGAATATTACAGTTTTCCAACGGCTGAATAAAACATTTTTATCGTCCAATAAGAGAAGGGAATCCGAAAGAAATATGTCCTCGGCTGTATCTACATTTTTAAATAAATTACGGCCACATTTTTGAATAGGCAAATAGGCACGTATAAAGTGCGCACTGGATACATTACATCACTACTATTCATTCACATAAGAGAGAAAGAGATGCATGCAGCTGCATTTCAGCTCCATTTCCGTTTCCGACAATATTTCTGATGAAAAATAAATAAAAGCCGGTTGCAAAAACTAAAATGAAAAACGAAAATATTACGTACAAATACATTTATACGTGCAATATATTTTCGTATAGACGTAAACAACGAATGGGTAAAAACGTGTTTATTTATTTATTTATTACCAAATATAAAACAATCCGGAAAACATTGCGCGCCGCGTTGCATATTCTGTTTACGGATTCAACGTAATGTAAATATGACGGAATACAATAATATGGATTTTATTATCATTATTATTATAACTATTATCATGCCATGTTTTTCATCCAACATATTCCACCAGTTTATAATATGTAAATACATGGAATATTTCAATTGTTCACATTCCAATAAAAACATTCGCATAAAATAATATTTATTACACAAAACTAATTTTACCTTTATTTCATTATTCAGAAAATTCAATTTTCTATTTTATTTTCCAAAAATTATACTCCCTTTGTCCGAAAATATGGTATACATTTGAATGAAAATTTTATTTTATCTAGAGTTTCGAAAGCAACTGTTAATAATCATTATATTGGTATTGTTTACATTGATAACTAAATAACATAACATATTTGACAGTCGTTGCTTTTGAGTTAAGTCGCAATTTAAAGACCAAAAATTAGTTTTTTTTTTAGGAAAAATATAATAGTCACCGCTGTAATTTCAAAATGGAAAATTTTAACCCAAATAACGTGAATTTATAAAGAATAAATGCCAAATCTGCTGATGCATGCTGAAAGAGCTTAGGCTTAAGCAGTATGATTACTTATGTAAAACCCAAATATGTAACCCATTTCACATATAAATAAAAACGTTTGAAACTATTACAGTGTATGAAAAACAAAGAAAAATTAGAACAAGGTTCTACTGATGGTTGGATTATACAATTTAAGTCACAACAACTACCGATTTAAACGTTCTGGATTTGGGTTTTTTACTCTTTAATCACTACAACAGGAAGCTTTGCCAACAATTGATAAATTGATTGAATGTATTCAAGATGCATTTAATAAATTAGAGAAAAATACAATTGATAACGTTTTTATAACATTACAAACGTATATGCAATCAATTATGTTAATAGGAGGAGGAAATTCCAATAAATTTCCTCATATTAATAAGGTAAAACTTCGTCGTGAGGGTCGATTTACTAAAATGTATACAAAATGTATTTGTTGAAAAGGAGCTTTCAACAAGACTAAATCTCATATTTCATCGTTTGTTTAATACCTCGAGTAAATTTCAGACTTCACTTAAATGTATAAATACTTTAGTTAAAGCGAAATGTATATACTTTATGTAATAAGTTGTCAAATTTGAAAAAATACATTTTGGTCCATCATTTGATAATATGTAACGTTCTCACATATTATCGTATTACTCGATAACGAAGAATACCAGCTATAAGTATGAATAGGCTAATTAAATATAAATATAGAGACTTTAATTTTAATAATACTTCCGTAATTCGAGCACTTATAGATTTTATATAATAAGCTCAAATTTGAAAAACATATTTTTATGCAAAATATGCTCTGTATGCACGTTTTGTCATATTACTTATCGACTGCGGATGTTAGTTAGATGGAGAAAAAATCAAATTAAAGAGAAATGTACAGGCTTTAATTTGGATATGCTGCCAGATGTATAGGTTTTACAATTTTAATATAATAATCTACCAAATTTGAAAAA